>NC_143561.1:119005833-119164166 GCF_054136105.1 Typopeltis vanoorti | reverse complement strand
CAAAATAAAATAATAACATAGCAATATTACTTAACATTTTCTGTGTACACATTTTGCAGACGTTTAAAATAGCTTATCACGAGATTATTATTACTAATTTATGAAACAATGGTGTCCTGCAATCCTGTGGAATTGGCGTTCATTCCACAGTGCTAGACCACCAGAGGGAAAGACTGTTTTAAGTTCGATTTTAGTAGCCACTAAAAGGAACCTTTAATATTTTCCCAGCCGGTTTACAGTTAGCATACTGGAGAATTTTAACTATGGATATAAACAGGAAGGATGAAATGGCACGTGCGAGTAAAGAAAGATAACGTTTCCAGTTCTTCAGAGACCATTCTCGCATTCAAGTTTATAGTGGAGGAAACCCAATGAAAAAGAAGTCAACTTTGACAATGGTTGGTAAGGTTAATGATGCATTACTGATGGAGGAGATCAGAAACGTGATATCTGTCAGATATCACGAATAAAAAGTTTATCCGTGGAAGAAAATTCGTGGATTCAATAACTTGATGTAAAGGGGGAACTTGGGAAAAGTTGTTTACCTAGAGCTAAAAGAATAAACAAAGCACGAATGAGATGAATAGAAAGACTAAGCAAATATTGCGCGAGAAAAAGGTAATGAAAAAGTACAAACGTGGAAGTAACGAACCGTTACATAAAGTTTATGCAATGCAGATATTAAGGTACGGGAGAGACCAGCTAGAAACAGTGTAGAGGACTGAGTAGATGAGAGAAGGAATCTCTATAGTGATCAACACAGGTTTGTTGAAGAAGGTCCTATCATTATTAATATACGAAGATGATAATATAGTCAATGAGTACATTTATGTAATATGTTGGGGGTTGTATTATAAGTAGACACAGAATGGTGCAATGCGACAAGCAAGGAGTTGACGTTCAAGACGCTATATATTGCAAAGCAGGTGAAAAGAACAGAAATGAGTGAAACAAAGCTGTGAATACAAGCACAACCTGGACTGCTGTGCAGAGACTGGGTTGGCCAGATTTCGAAGAGATAAGCAAGCCTTAGAAAGGATTCATAGACGGACAGGAAAGGCGATGTAATGAGGGCAAATTGAGGAAATGTATTTTGCAAAGCTTGGCAAGTAGGAGTTTCGATATGATCGAAGCAAATAAATTGTTGGGGGGAGCTTATCAGACATGCTCGGGATATTTTTCAAATGGCAATTTGTTTCTCTGGTGCTACACCACGAGAACACCAGAAAAGGACAATACCTTTCTTTAGTCAAGATTTCTGATATGAAACCTCATCGCAGTCTTCGATGGAATTTAATAGATTCATGATGGACGAATGAGATGCATCAGTTGAGATTTCTATTCCATTAAAGTCACTGATAAAGAACTCTGCCTAATAATCAAGGTTGCTGCTGCGCGATTCAATTTCTTAGAGGGATGCCGCCTTTGGTTCAATCAAGAAATCTATTTCGATCATAAAGACGAGACAGGAACACAAACAAATCTTGGTGATGGGACATAAAATTGAAAATTAAGTGAAAGAAGGGCTGAATAGACACGCACAACAGCTGAACAACACTAAATGAAAGTCCCCACTGTTTAAGAACTCCATAAATCTTGGAAATATCTGGACGGATTCGGCTGAAGCTACAAAAATGCAATCCGATGTGGATTAACAGCAATGTAAAGTGTTACAGAAGTCGTTTCGTTTATTTATGGCGTCGTATATCTGTTGGGATGAAAGATTACCCAAATGGGATGTGCTTTGTTTGATGTTGTCGCAGCGAGGCATATCATCGAATGACAGAAGAGAAAAAACAAATTGGGAACATCCGATGCAGTTCTGTTAAGGATGATGGGAAGAACACATACTGGTGTGTGTGTGTGCGCGCGTGAGAGAGAATTATATATATTATAAAGGTACTGAAAAGAAAAACCAACTCGCACTAATCAACGACAATTATTCTTTATTGGCATTTAATTTGGCCGAATAAAAAATCCTTTGTCTTAATAAGGTTCCGTAATAACCGTTCTCTTTATGTTTAGTTTAGTCGATACCCAGAAACGTGTAATTAGTCGACATTTGAACTAATTTGGTGCACTACTGAAACGAAAGCGAAAATGTTTAAAAAATGAATAATTATAATTATTGAAATTCATATGGCGAATGTTCTTAGAGGTACTTTTGTAAGTGCAGGGCTTATAATTTAGAAAAAAAAATAATAATAATAAAAGGTGGTACGGTATGGCACTCGACTCTACTAAAAACTGGAAAGCAGTAATTTAGTACATCGTAGTATCAGCTGCATCGATACCGGTTTGGTATTATTTCAGCTTCGATACAGCAAACTTGTGGTCGCTCTACACCATTTTTTTATTGCATACGAGTGTTCATTCATGCGAATTGATCGCTTGCAAAAGATATCTTATTAAATGAGCTTGCCACTTTTATCGGAAAAAAGACGAGGTTCCTGATTTTCTTAAAGACTCCGATCCTAACCTTGAACGAAGCATTGAAATTCGGCAAACAAAATGCTATTCGATATTACGCAGATATACCTGCACAGAAAATGAAGTAAACCCTGTGCAGTCTAAATCGTTTAAATACAATTTTTCGAAATAAAAACTCGTGTTAAGTTAACAATAAAAATCTTTACTATTTTTTCAAGCATTTTATTTAACACTGAATCATAAGTATATATGAAAATAATCAAATAAGATTAAATCACGAGCTATCATATAAGAGAGAGATAAAGGAGTCCGACGGAGAAGTCCCCTTTCAGCAACACTTTTTAATATTTACCTAAATGGAATAATAATAAAATGGAGTAAAAATTTCCTTCAAGATATTGAAGTTAAGTTCACACCTACTGTGAACTTCAACACTCTCCTTTTTGCCGACGACCAAATAATAATTACAAATTCCGAAGATAACT
The DNA here is from genome assembly GCF_054136105.1 of Typopeltis vanoorti. NCBI lineage: Eukaryota > Metazoa > Arthropoda > Arachnida > Uropygi > Thelyphonidae > Typopeltis > Typopeltis vanoorti. The sequence goes on along the minus strand of NC_143561.1, from coordinate 119,161,251 downwards.
TACAGAAAGCTATTTTAGATTTAAATGAGATATCCAAAGATTATGATATGATGACATCAGCAGAAAAATCAAAAACTATGGCCTTTAAAGAACAAGATTCCAGCAAGAACTAAAATAGTAATTATTATTATTCCTGACACCTCCAAGGAGTCCGAAGACTCTTCGCGGGAGGACACCTACAACTGTCTCAACCACTACACCGAACCTTTACCACGAACCATCCCCATCAACGCCATCCACCGCCCAACTCCGCCACCACAACTAGTATTTTTTGTCTGTAAATTGCGTGTGTTCTGAAGGGCCGATTTGTCTGTAATAGATAACAAGATCTTAGAACAGGTGAATTCATTTAACTACCTAGGATGTATGATCACATATGAAAATGAAAAAGATATAAACGTAAAAATTGCAAAATATTTAAAAACAACAGGAGTAATTAACTCTATATTTAAACCAAACCTAGTTCAAAAACAAACCAGGCTAAAAGTATACAATACATTAGCCCTACCGATCTTAATGTATGGAAGCGAAATCTGGACAATAAAACCAAAAGACAAACAAAGATTAACAACAGCAGAAATGAAGTTTATGAGAAAAACTGCAAAGTATACCCTATTTCAGTGTTTCTCAAAGTGTGGTACGCGTACCCCCAGGGGTACGCGAAAGGTCGTTAGGGGATTTGTGACAATTTTCGGCTATGCATAATTAAAGAGTCATATTTTTCAACAAACAGTGCAATTAGAGGCAACCAGGATAAAACGGCACTAACTAATGAATCACATCCCCTCTCCAACAAAAACTGCTGTATAGACCAAGCAAAACCATATGTTGCCGGTAAAACATATGGTTTTGCTTGACCCCCCCCCCGTTGTTAACGTGTTAAAACTAAGAAATATGCAGTGAATGTGTTTCAGATATTACGGAATTCGGTTGAAGGGAATTAGCATTTCAACTCAACTGTTGAAATGCTAATTTGTCTTTGGTTCGCGCGATCTTTTGTACCGCACCAATCATATGCAGTTCTTCGCCACTCTACGTATCTCAAGTCTTATAAATTACTGGTAATTTTTGCTTGAAATAATGGGAAAGAAGATGACGCTATTTGGGTAGATGACTTTGAATGCACACAAAGAAACTGTTCTCCATGCCAAAAGTAGTGATAGCGAGCAGGAGCTTCTTGGTAAGTCGCACCATTTTCAGTTTTTTCCTTAAAACTTGAGTTTCCGAAAATCCCGCACGTATCTCGCAACACGATTTTTTAGCTTTCATTTCGGGAAAAAAGTTAGAGTTATATTCGAGTAAATACGGTATTCTTTTTTAGCTTTCAAATTCTCATGTATGGATCATAAATTCTCATGTTAAAGATTGGATTTATAAACCCCCAAAAGAGAGCAATTTAGCAAATACAAGTAGCTGTAAGCAACAAGAAAACGTTGATATTGCATCTGGATCAAATGAAATTGATGAGTGTGTCGTCTGACATCTCTAGAGAACCAATATTTAAAAAAAAATCATATTTTTTGTTTACATGAACATATAAATTCAAATAAAATAGATATTTAAGTTTAATTAATATTTTAAATTAATTTATTAATTTTAATTTATTTTTAATTAATGAATTTATTTTTTAATTAGGGGGTACTTGGTAATAATGAAAATTTAAGAAGGGGTACGCGGATATCTGAAGTTTGAGAAATGTCCTATTTGATCACAAAAGAAACGAAGAAATTATTCACAAGAACCAGTAATAGAATAAATTAAAAAAATATAAACTTAAATGGATGGAACACGTTGAAAGAATGAAAACAGAAAGATTTCCAAAAAAAAAGCCTTAAATTACAAACCACTAGGAAAAGGAAAACCAGGACGTCCTCTTAAGAGATTCAAATGGCTTCTAAGGCCGCAAAAGGCCATGCTGGGCCTAAAATCCTTGACATGCATGATGATGATTTTTTCGTTTCATTTTAATTCTTTCTAATTTGTGCGCTTTTACTGACATTTCTGGTGAGATCATTTGATACATATCTCAAATGATGCGCTATAAAACATTATAATAATGTTTTAAATAGTGCTCGGAACTTTTTCGGCGCCTATTAACCACACTACCAAAGTATTACTGCGCCTCAGAAACGTGCCTACGTCAACCAGCGAGTTATTTTCTGTGGAAAAAAGTTCGGAATTTTTAAGTAGGATTTCTGAGGAAATTTTCTAGACATGGGCAGGTCCCTCAAATATTTCATATCAGGATGGGTTTGGAATTAAGACGAAAAATAGTTCAGATAAGAGGCAGAGATGGTAAGGACGAGAAAGTTATTAAAATTTTCGTTTCCTGATAATCAATCTCATCTTGGTTCCTATGCTAACATCCAGTGTACCTATTTTGGATTGTAGTCCGTCCTTTACCTGTTTTTTCAATTTATCCTTCACTTTTCGGAAGCTTGGGTTTTTCATCCCTCATCCACACACACACACACACACACTGCGTGTGCAGTGCATGTCATTAACGGTGAAAAATATCGTTAGTGGGCGGTAGATGGCGCGGTGTGTGTGTGTGTGTGTGTGTGTGGATGCGGATTATGTAGAGTGTGGGTGTTTGATTAAGTAGAGTAAACCGGTGGGTTGGGTATCCTCCCAAAACGAGTCCCTAGCCTGTCTTCTTTGAGGTGTCATGTGATTTCAGATTAATAACACGATGATGTTCTTTATGGGGCATTTCAACTCAAACTATGAAATACCAACAGAATTTCAGTTAGAGCAGATAATGAGAACCAATGCCTTAACATAACGGATTCAAACACACGATGTGCTCTGATTCGGCTCTTCTGCCAATCTATTTCCGATTAACTCGCAATAAGTTCAAATTATTGCTTCGAATCCAGTTGTATGCGTCTGATGACTCACCCCCCCCCCTCTACTTTCAATCTTGGGAAGTTGAATACTTCCTAGCTATTTACTGAACAGTATAAACCCAAAATAGTTCGTTTGAATTTTCATTCGGGTTTCATTGCGATTCATCACAGAAATGTATGCTTCCAACGCTTCCTACTTGGAATGACAACATAACCAACTAAAAATGCTCAGAACATAAGCGATGCAGACATCAGAATGATAGCGAGACTACATCCGGTCTTTTTTTCCTTCCTAGCAAGCAAATAAAGTAAGAGTATGTGTACGCAAATTCACGGAAATGTTTGCGATTCCGTAGAGCAGTTAAATTTTCGATTTATTCTTATGCAAAACAATAATAACAACAACTTGTAACAAAGTCACTTCTAATTTGGATTTACACGCTTCAAAGTAGATCTTGAATTAAATCAGAAGGTGCGTCTATTTTTTGACACGTAACATGCAGATAAATTACAACGTACTGTAAGGCAGGAAACACGTGCTTGGCATTCCCAGCATTCCACGAGACCTTCGATAACACGGCGGAAGTCTCCGTACACAGACCGCACTTATCTCGCTTGACAGTTCAGTTACATCGAGCAGGCTGCACCTGCAAAACAAGTCTTTCCATGGATTCAAATGGAGATCGAGCCGTTAATTCGCTTTGAATTTTTCTCACTTTTGCACGAGAATTATTAGGCAAAGCAGTGGAACAATCTGACTTCTTACGTGCGCTATCGAGTCCTCAAAATACTCGGATAAAAATTAACAACAATATTGAAAGAGCAGAGAAAGTACAGGATTATTATTTCGACAACGATTTTGACATTTGTAAACAAATTTGTAAGTTTTACGCAGTTTTGAGTAAACAGAATCTTAAGAACAATTAGCTGAATGTGAAGTCTCCTGGAATTGAAAGAATTCAACGCTTTTTGATATCAGAATAAGAATCCTGACTTCAACTAAATTTAATTGGTTCGCCAGGAGATCCAGAAACGGTAAAAAAAAATTAAAAAAAAACTAATCTAAATAAATAAACTTGATTGTTCTCAATGCAAGGGAGACTTTATAACGAAAAGTAAGTTAGCCGGTCTCGTGCGGTGGTGGAAGGTTTTCCCCTCCTGGAAACTCTGGAGGGAAAACCTTCAAAGCTGGCAAACCCGTCCTTAGAACACACGCAGTTAACAGACATACTGCAATGGCCTCATCGCCTGAGTTGCTCCGGCGTAAATCCAAATCAGTCAGTCGCGGTCACGAACCTCTTCGTCCCATTCAGGTAGGCCGTGCAATGACACAGCAGGATCACATGCTAACGAAGGTCACACGGAACAATGTTCGTTCAACCACTTCAGTCATGGCTGCTTGTTTAGGGTATTCACGTGTTTTTTTTTTTTTTAATCCAATAGTCTTCTGCTGTTATGTTGTCCCATTCGGGACAATGCAGAATGCGCGGGACATTAGGATACACTCCCTTACGGTCCCTCGTTCTATTGCGCACCCCTCTGTCCAACGGTACAGCGTCTGCCCGAATTTTAGGATCCCGTGGGTCTGTCTGGCTCGCGCATCAATCAGCTCTTTCCTTCCGCATTCCTAACGTTGACTTGATGTTTCCCGTTGTCACACCATTCTCGGTATTCCCGAAAACGCAGCTACGGGTGGCCATCATCGCTACACGACAATTACCAGGATGGTTCTACCGAGACGTGGGATTCTGCTTTCACCTACATTCGAAGTCACACAGATGGCGATCTTTTTCATTATCTTTAAGAAAAAGAAGCCACGAAAGGATTCTTGGGTATTTTTCACGGAATCCTTTGGACCTGATTTTTTTATGTAAGCCTAACTGGATCAAATTTCATCAAAAACTCTCGAGCGTGCTGACTATGTTCGATACTATTAAATGCACTAACATGCAGGTTTTCGTTTGTGTGTTGGATTTAAGCACGCGACACGTATACGCGTTGATAATATTTAACAAAAACCCCTCAACAGCAAACTGTATCAAATTTCGTTTACTCAAAACAACCCGATAGTAAGAGTAATTGAAATTATTACACTGAAAACAAAACTGTTAACAGTTTAGTAACCTTCAGTAAGGATCACGAAAACTTAATTTTGCTGAAAGATACACGGGAGGGAGGCTCTGCTATAAGTTTTATATGCTCGGACAGAGGAAGAACTAAAAAAGGTAACTAAATAGACGCTTAAGAATTCTACAAAAAGGTCACGTGGAGGGAGAAAAATTATATCTGGTAGATTTGCATATTCACAGGCTATAATAGGGTGGCCCATAAGTCACGAAGGGGTTTAAAATGTGAATAACTTTTATTTATTTATTTTTAAAATTGGCCATCGTGTCCTCCAGATTCTCCCTATGGAGTTACTTGAAGGAAAAGGTGTGCGTGTGTGTGTGAACAAGCCTCAGAGCTGAAGGAGAACATTCGACAGAAATTGGGGCACTGCAGTCAGAAACGTCAACAGCTGTCATGGAAAGGGCCCCCCCCTCTGCGTGAAGTCTAAAATGGAAGGGGAGTTTTCATAAGTACCGAAATCCAGGGTCTGGATTTCGTTAAAACAAAAAAGATTAAAAATAATTAATAAATAAATGAGTTGTTAAATGCTCAAACCTCTTCGGGCCATCCTGCGTATCTGAAAATCAGACCTGTCACTTGAAGTACATTTTGGTGTTCTTCGCCGCACGTGCTTGAATAAGCGCACTTGGTACTTAAAGTATAATTTGGAGCGATTGTCACAGCTCTAATTCGTACCCAAAACACTGCGCGCGCGCACACACACAAAATGCTACACTCAAATATAAGTTGAAATTACGCGTCGGGTGAGACAGAAATAAGCTTCGGGGGGGGGGGGGGACATCTGCCTCCAGGTTCAATTCTTTCCGTCAACAGTTACAAAAAATGATTTTTCAGAAGCACACAAAAGTCCGCGTGTGGCGTCCGCAAACAAACAGAGGAGTGCTCGCTTCCGTTTCCCTTACAAAAAAATTACTTCGCACTCCTCTACTTCTGCTGGAACTTTTCCGGTCAGGACCCTTCTCTGCTCATTCCCGGAATAAAGCAGCCGCTAATGGCGGTTGGTATTGACAGTTGCCGAGATTTTTCTTGGAAAGTCTAACATGCACTGTTACCGAGCAAGCAGTCACTGAAGATATCGCTCTATCACATTCTATCTGGAGCAAATGCGATGGTTTAACTCACTACCGGCTTTATAGCAGCCTCTGCACGGAAGTTACGAGTACTTCATCGTCCAGGCACTTATTTATTGCAGGGACATTCGACCAAATATCAGTTTAAAACACCCACTTGATTCTCGTGATTACACGTAATTACAAAAATTAAAAGAATGGCATTTCGTTTTAACGTTTTACCTACAAATTCTTTATAGATAAAATTATTTTTTTGAAAGTGGAAAAGGCTTCGTCTTATAATGGTTCTTAACACGGTAAGAAATTTTAACTAAACTGCATGCAAAAAATCTTAAAACCTGCTACTTATGGACCGAAAGCTTAATCTGGCAAAACAGACGAGAAAGAAGGGCAAAAGACAAGGAGGAGATGAATAGTGAACTGCAAGTAGCGGGGGTGTCATGTACCACGAAATGCTGTGCGTGCCAAGTCGCGGTGCACTTCCTGTGTTGAGTGACGCTCAGCCAAAAGTAACAAAGGCACTCACTCCGCGAATAACAGATTTTGTGCTTCGACTTAACACAAAAAGGCGCAAAAAGCCTTCTCACATTCTGTAATAAATTAATCGCTTCGATTACAAACTTTTCCATTTTTAATTATGTAGAAAACAGCCTGCAATAGCCTTTAAATTTAATTCACTTAAATTTAAACTATTCGAACGTTAAAAAAGAGATCGGATTACACGAAGGGTTAGAGAAGGTCAAGACCGTTTAAAAGAATGGATTTGCTATACGGAGATGACATCAAATAGAACAGGAAAATGTTACGTTCTTAGTCCCTGACCCACCCATTCGGTGCACATGCGAACGACATCACGCGGACTCAAAAGGCAGCGCATGGAAGTTCATTACGGTAATTGGGTCTAATTGGGAGCGCAACTGTCTGGGTGCTGACAGAACAGGAAAAGTGAGTCAGGGATGTTAGCCCGGCGGCAAAGTTCAGCACGCACTGCACATCACGTGCATTAATAATAGATTTATTTTAATAAACAGCACAAATTGACACCGTGTCATTTCTATTGGCAAACACCGCGAACTTTGCCTTCGGTACGACACAAAGTCCAGAACTAGAAAGACGCCAAGAAGTTTCCGAGAATATTCCGTGTCAAAGTAAATGCCCGTCGAAATATTTCGCTGGTCACGTGAATGAATAAGACACCAGTCTTATTCATTCAGAGTGACCGCTTTCATCCTTAAGTCCAGATTGATTAAGTGCTAATCTACAACCAGATTAATTAACTATTAATTAACTGTTGCATATCCCGTGATATGCTTTGCAATCATCAAAATTCCAGCGATGCAGGTTCATCTGAACATTTACTTCGCAAATAAAAGACGTCCAATAAGTTCAGGATTCTTTTTCTTTTGTGGGAAAAAAAAAAAAAAAATCCTGAACTTATTCGAGTGATCGTGTAGTGGTGGATCCTTGTGTTATCTGAGTCATCCGCGCACTTGACCAGCCTCTTGCACCACTTTGGTCATCTGACTTGAAACAGCTGCCGTGTTGCAATCTTAAGCACGCATCAATTCACACCTTTTTTATGGCCTTTTTTTGCTGAGAATTCGTTCGGCAATCGAATGAACGATATCAGGCTCAGATAACCAAGCTATGATAACAGCTATTTCCTATCGCTCAAATGCCTCCAAGTTCAGGAACATCTTGATACATGTGGAATAAGTTACCGTTGGAGATTTGTAAATATCTGGATTAGAAAGCTGAAATGTTAAGGCTTTTAAGATCATAAGATCCTGCGTCAAGTGGAAACGTGGCACTCACGAGCCAGCAAACTAACTCCCTGGTCTGTGAGAACTGTGTCTGTCGATCGCTTCCGGTAATGCGACCGAAATAAAGCATTTCAATCTGAACAACGAATAGAAAAAATACTTCTTTCCATTGCAATGGCTGCAGATTGCACGAAACCTTTGTGTTCCGAGTGTGGCATAAGTAGAACAATAACGGAGATAAACATCTTGAGACACACAAATACAGTCATTGACGATTTTGCGATTCCGTCAACTGCTCTTCCAGAACCAAATCACACAAAAGGAGGCTTTTGTATCAAGGACTTCTTCTCATGTTGCCATTTCTTGCAGCCATCAGCACGTGACGGAGATCAGGAAGATTTTTTTTTAAAAAACTGCGTTTTTGACGCCCACTGACGCAGTCGCTTATTTCAGAATGATTGCCAACTGGAGAAGTGCTACGCATTTAGCTTCATATTACCCGCACTTGAAATTTATGTCAAATTAGTCTTTGACGCGAGAGTGACGCCCTCTTGCGTTTTAAAGATGCGTTTAGCAAAATGTTAACTTGTACATTTGGTCTGTTCGAAGCAAATTATTCCTGGACTAGGGTTGGATGCATTTTATTGACAATTCGGTACTTGGAATCCTTACAAAAATGTGTCAACTCGCTTCGGTTTGTGTCTCATTTGCAGACGCAAAGCTTTCGAAATTATATCCAGCAAAGTCTGGAGGGTTGGAACTCAATAAAAATTTAATATTCAGGATGTAAATTGGAATGCATGTTCACGTGGTTTAATTCGAGTGGGATCATTTTTGGTGAGAGCAATAATTCCTAACTGGCTCGATGGAACTTAATGGATTTTTGGAATTTTCATTTCATTCGAACCCAAAATTAGGCAAGACGAAATTACGTCTCGGGCTCATCACTCAAAAACAGACCGCCATTTCACAAACAGCAGTATAATATTTGAATGCGGTTTTCTTAAGAAACAGTCCATACAATTCAAGGATCACATGGTCTGCTTACATGGTTCCTTCCCAACAATCACACTACTTGTATTGTCCTGTATCCAAATATCTAAAAATCATCAACCGGGCTTTTACTCAACGCGACGCAAGTCCATGAGAAGACAGACGAACTAACATGTAGGGATTCGATCGTTTGAAATGTGGCAAAAATTACATCTACGATACTAAAAGATCAATCAGATTCCTAATGAAGATCATCCCCAAAACCTGTAAGGCACTTATGGTCATACGGGAGTCATCGTAGGTGGAAGCACATAAAAATAATAATTAAAGAAAAATACGATATCTTGTTTATCTCGAATTATCTTGATAGAATCACGCAGTTCATAGTAGAACGATTCATTGCTGTAGTTCATTTAGTACCCTTAGCCCACCAAGGGTACTAAATGAACTACAGCATTGATTTAAGCTCAGTTAGGTAAATGAGTGATAATTATTCGTTTTATATGAATTGTGATAATTAGTGTGCTAAAAAAACTTATGTACACTTTAGAAAAGGAACTTAAAGGGTTAAACTTAAACCTTGTGCTCATGTATTCAATACTTGTGATTCATCTGATGGACGTTGAGGTAGGTGTGATCAGTGCCACTCGGAGAAATGTAATAAATCGACGCATGCTCATTCTGTGCAACCGAAATTTACGCAAAGAGGTGGACACCGTCTTGAAGTGGATGGTGCAGATCCCAGGGATCCCCATCCTGTTTATATGCACACTTTATGATTACTTTAATAGTCTTGGTGTAAACGACTAAATAGTACACTTTTTTTTTTCGTTTATGGCAATTATTAGTTTTACTTCGGAACCCACAGCTTTTCGTTTAGTTTGCTTTATTCGAATGGGTTATTTGTGTTCAATATTACTCAATGGAAAATATTGATGACATCAGCGATGCTCTTTTAAAAGCACAAAGCGGAATCACTTTCAGCTACAAACAAGTGAAGCCTGCATTGTTTTCCCCTCTGACCCCGACATCTCCGGATACACGTAGCGATCGTAGCTACATTCAAACATCTGCCATCGGCCACCCTACTTCAATTAGGGTATCCTGACTCATATGTCGGAGGGATCACGCAATGTCTCGTTCATTCCTAGGCCATTCTTCACCGTACAAACAATAAGTCAGCTGTTTTTGTCCCAAAATGTGTTACCCGTGATGGGTAACGCATTTTACTATTACAGAAATGAGAGAAGATAAAAGGATTAAAATGGGACAAAGAAAGTCAAAAGGATAGGATAGAAGTTAGGACCGTCTGTCTTCGACGAAAAGTGAGGTTTAGACCAATTTTTTTCTTGAGGAAAAGAAGAGAGAAGAATTCAGGGACCTGTACAGATACACGTGCCAAGAAAATGTTAAAAATAAAATTTATTATTATAACCAGCCTGGGAACATCGGCCGTTAATGGACCTAACTGCAGGTGGCCTGAATGAAGGGTGTTGGTTAGCAGTAAGCTGTGGGACAGAAGATCTTAGGTCTTGATTAAGCAGGGGGAAACCTGATTGTGGGGAGGGAGTGGAGTTTGGTTGCTTGTTTATGAAATATGACCAAACCAACTTAGGCTATTCAGTCAGTGCGTGTTATGAATGTAAATTGCGTATGCCCTTCTAAGGGAAGGGGAAGATCCCCGTAGAAAAGTGCCTCCGCAGTGATCTTAATGCATGCACGTATTACCACAGACAAAATGATGTGCAATTAAAAGCGCACAAGAAGAAAATTATCAAATTAAGGGTTTCGATGTTTGCAAAACCGACCAACGATCGTCTGGAATGTAGGGGGGGGGGGGATGGTTACTCACGGGGCAACGAACTATTTATAGAAAAATTAAAGGTCATATTATGTGTGCCGTGGCAATACTATCTCTTCCCTCCCCCTCTTCTCGTCACCCGCATTGTATTATTTACAAACACATGCTATAAATGTCGAGCACGAACCTTGACCTCAGATTTCGAGAACATTATTGGTGCAAGGAAGTCCATTTTGTCCACTTAATTAATGTTTAAATTTACAATGTCGCCTCTAACTATCTTCCGATAATAGCTTACTAAAGAAATTGGAGAGAAACGAAATGCGCGTTTACGGAAGCTGACGTGGGCTATTTGAACCCCTAAAAATGCAAAAATTAAAGTCAATTAAATAAAATTAAGTAATGACGAATAGATGTCAGATGGAAAACGTCACTTGGTATGTGGGAAATAATTTTTAAGTTTTATCATTTCTTTATTAGAATGTGCACCTATTAAGCAGTAAAATAGGAGGGGGGGGACAACCAAACAGAATGCAATCGTCTGGAATGTAGGGGGGGGGGGGTGACAGTTACTCAACGGGCAATGAACTATTTTTAGAAAAACTAAAGGTCATAGTATGCGTACCGTGGCAATACAATCTCCCCCCCCCTCACCCGTATTGTACTATTTATTTAATTTTATTTGCTTCACATGACCCCGGTGGACTGATAACTTAATCCGAATTGTCCGATATCGACTTTGGCTTTCCAGATTCTCACCTTATTGGCATTTAAAGTTATCTTCGAAGTGAACGGAAGCGAATTTAAAAAAAAAAAAAAAATTCTCCACTGCGTTTGCATTAATCAGTCAATCACGTGATACGCGGAATTCGGGAGCGACTTATGAAACACCGTGGTTACCACTGCATGACGAGACACTTAGCCTTCTCGATGACGCACTCCGACTCGCCTTTCAGATAAGCAAACATCCCTTTTTTAAATGCACGAGCTTATTTTATTTATTTTTTTAGAGCATTTCCGACAGACACGTTAGCTTCTTTCGAAGAACAAATGTTTTCAACTGAAGATATTTATACTGCATTTATACGATGCGTTAATACATGTGACACGAGGTGTCTTCCTTTTCGCATTAATACCTTCAGTATCAAGCTTCATAGACTCTTACGATTCGAAACCGGAAATACCACTGAAATAGGTCGGTCAATCCTATTCCAGGACTGTCCCTTGTCTGTAGATACGTGCGTTCAGGGGCGGCTTGCCTGTTCTGGGGGACGAAAAACCCGAGTTCCAGGGTGAAAAACCCTCTACCTAAGAGCGGCTAACTCACCTTTAGTCGAAAGAGACCAGATAAAGGTTCTTCACGTCACTTACGGGAATTAAACCTAGGTCTTTCCGACCAAAGAGTTTCGTCTATACCGACTGAGCTACGGAGGCTCTATGATACGATATATGAAATACGTAATATAAACGGCGTATTTATATTACGCGTATACTTTATGCGTAGCCATAAAGAAATTATATTTGCCTCCATAGCTCTAGACCACCAAAAGAAAACCGTTACTGGTCCCATTCTAGTCACTGAACACACGAATTTTTTTAGACTTTTTTTTTTGAAAGTTTCCCAGATTAGTTTCTCTTCAGCACAGTTTTTTCCTTTGTTTCTTTTTGTTTTAGATGTACAATTCACATCTTCCTTGTTAAGGTTTAAGACCACGAGATGGCAGCACGTGCCGGTCTCTTCCCAGATGTGTATAAAATCATTGCTAATTTTGGGTTCAGCTGTTAGTGCTAAGGTTGGAATTATTATTATGTGACACCTCCAGGGACTCCAAAGACTCATCCAAGGAGAGTGTGTGCCAACAGCATTGAACGATTAAACCCCTCCAACTACTAACCGCGCTCAAACTTTTTTAACTTTTCGCGTGGGCCATTAGTAGCAGAGGCTCTACCAAACGACCAACCTTTGCTGGTTGCTCAAGCCCGTCCGCCCACCCACTCACCCCCCCCTCCAAAAAAAAAAACAGTAAAAATAAATAAAGCCAGAGACATAAGAGCTCCACCTTCTTCCACTGGGAATAGAAGTTGCAAAGGATTTATTTTTATATTCACTGGCCTAGGCGGCGGACTCTCCAACCGCTAGGCAGGGGATGTTTGTGAACGTCTTAGATATTTTCTCCAACCACCACTGGGAGATGTTTTTTTTTTTTAATTCCATGTTTAGCCTACAGAGAAAAATCCCCGTATTATTTTGACCCTTGCTCCACATACAACACTAATGTTCTATATTGTGACACCTTTACGAATATCTCATAGGAAACAAGAAGAGATTCGGAGACTTGAAATATGCTGATGGTTTAAAAAAAAAAAAGCAGAAAAAGGGCTTCGCAAACAAATGTTCGTGTGTTTTGAATTTAAAAAAAATACTAAAAAATATGCTCGAAATGAAGCGGGCTTCATTCCAAGTGCATATAGGATGGAGCACCCAAATTATCCAATAATGCTTGATGCTACCAAAGAGTTGATCCCAGGCTCGCTTCAATTCACGTGGTCTTAAATTCTCTTTCTGTCGAACCAGTGACAGGAGGATAAAGAACGACTCAGGCCACGACTCTGAAACACATCTAGTAATTGTCAATTCTCTTTTACTCTGCCCCTTCGTACACTGCTCTCTGATACTTGTCGATCAATTCTTATCCACATCACTAACTTATTATCCATTAACGTCTGCTTAACTCGCGATAATCTCCATGCAATCTTGTCAAATGTCTTTGAGGAGTATTGCTCAAAGATATTTAAGAGATCGCATGGAAAGTGGATTAAGATATCACATTTCCTTATTGCATCTGATTTTAACTTCATCATAAGCACCGGCTCCTCCGTAGAGGGCACCACATTCCTACTCATGAATTCAGGCCCTTAACCGTCAGTTGAATTCCCCCGTAAATCCCTGCCTGTTTTGAGAATGGGAAGAACCACTTTTCCATTCTTATTCAATCTGCTCAATACCGAATTCTGTTAACGCATCCCATCTGATCCTACCGCTGCGATTTCGCCACATGTCCAGTTCATCCACCTCTGTTATCTGATCCATACTCTCCTGCAGCAACAGGCATCCCTTATCGCATCCACCGCGATGGCGCGTTTTCGTAATCTAATCGGGAGAATGTCACATCCTTTGGATTGGAAAAATCAGAGTTTAAATCCCGAGAGGCAATGAAAAAAACAGATTTTTTTTCAATCGTCGTATACGGAGGTGGAACGAATTTTTTCCTCTTCCGAACGCACAAACCAGCTGTAGAACACACACAGTTACAGAAATCATTATACTCGCTTCGAAGCCGCAGCTTCAGATCAAGTAACAGCACCGTCTACGCACACATAATCCAAATGGAAGGAAAAGTTGGCACGCAACTTTTAAAACGACTAATGTTCTTAAGAATTTTGAGCCGGATACCACTGATCACGAGAATTTCAAGACGACATTACCTCTGCCATTTATATTCCATTTTTCCCATTTACACGCGAAAAGAGCGAAGAGTTAAATGGCACGCCGAATGCGGCCTTCGCTACATTTCGTAATCTGTCTGGCGCCTGTTCGTGCAGTTTATTTTCCAAAAGACACCAGGGCTTGTTATGTTTCTATTAATACGCGCTGAATCTACTCCGATTCATCACCGCTGTGTTTATAGACGTTCATCACGAAGGCATTAACAGTTAAGTCCAAATATTTTTCTATAATTATGTTCTTTAAGACATCAGCGGCGGATACAACACCGAAAGCACACACAGAATACTTTTATCTTTGTTTACAACCTTTTTCCGTGTTCCCCCCCCCCCTACTCGACGTCAAGTACAGAGTCCTAACAAAACGAAACGCTATTGGCTAAACTTTTTTTTTTATTTGTTTGTTATTCTTTACATATCGATAGAACTGTGAAGTATAGGTAGACACTCGAGTAGGCAATCTTGATTTTGAACCTACTTGTGAAAGGTAATAAACGCTTTGTCGCAACAGTTCGAGATATTTCGCGGTTGCTGATAAATGAATCCAGGGAGGAACCAATTCTATTTGCAAATAAGTACTAAGGAAGGGGAAAAAAAAATCATCTTTCAAAATGCAGTTCAAACAGGAGTTAAAGGTCAATGTTAGTAAAACAGAGAAAATTTATTCTAAACAAATGCACCCGCTAACTCAGCGATCACTTACGAGGGTGGGCTGAAAAGTTCTCAGCCTCAACCATAGATGGCAGCACTATCGGCAAGATTTTTTTTTTTTTTTCTTTTCCTAAGTTGGTACATCTGTCATTAGCATCCATGTTAAATTGCAAGTCACTCTATCAAGTAGTTTGTTTTATACAGCTGTCTGAAGCAAAAATGTTGTCGGTATCCCTTGAAATGGATAAAATTGAGTATTGTGCGTTATAAAATTCTTTCTAAAAAAAGGTTTAACACCAAAAGAAATTCATTCGAAGTTCATAAAAGTTTATGAGCACTCTTCTCCTCCGTTTTCGACAATTAAGAAATGGGCTGCAGAGTTTAAACGTGGCCGTACCAGCCTTGAAGATGATCCACGTGAAGGACGTCCAAAAAGTGTAACAACAACACCAGAAATCAATGATCAAGTGCACGATATGGTATTGGATGACCGGTGAGTTAAAGTACGTGAAAATGCTGAGGCTATAAGCACTTCAAAAGAACGTGCAGGATATATTTTGCATGAAAAATTGAATATGAGAAAGCTTTGCGCAAGATGAGTGCCGCGCTTTTTTCACAGCAGATCAAAAACGCACTCGCATGAAAATTTCTCAAAGCTTCTTGGAGCGTTTTAAGAAGAATAAAACTGATTTTGTGCGTCGATTTATTACTATGGATGAGACTTGGATTCACCATTACTCACCAGAATCCAAACAGCAGTGAAATGAATTGTTGAAATATCCACCCGATTCCCCAGATGTGGCTCCCTCTGACTTCTATCTCTTCCCCAAATATCGATACAAAGAGTACTTCAAATATATTTAAAAAAAAAAAAAAAATTAATAGGCAATCTGAAGCACCGTCTTTTTTCGTCGAATGTAAATCCTAAATATGCAAATGAGAGCGAGGATGCCTCAGAGAGTGTTCGCAGCCGGAGGAATATTCAAAATAGCAGCGAAATGAAAGCCGAAGAGAATGTTTGATTAAGTTCCAAATTGTGCTTGGCAAGAAAATCTGGCGTAGCGAACGGTCATAATTTCGAGCTTCTCACTGCCAATGGGGTGACACAAATGCACCGTGAAAAGATCGTGACTAACAAAAGTGAAAGAAAAAAAATAAATAAAAACTACGGTCGAATATCGTTGGTTATGGAATTCGATCCCAAGTTGTTTCAAACAAAATAAAGAAAGAAAGAAAGAACTATTTTTATGTTGATATGACATTCGGGAACAGACATTAACTTTTGAACTGTAACGTAAATCTTCCATTTAACGGAGGGGCTAAGGGGTGTCCGAAAAATGGCGAATTTTTTAAAATAAAAATATCTGTAATATTATACTGCAATTTTATCAATATTAGCGCTGTAATAACAAAAAGAAATTGTTTTACACAAACATTTTAACACAATTTTCAGACTTTTAGATAAGTTAATGTTCAGGCTCTTGGTTCAGGTAATCCTGCTTTCAGAAAACTATCAAGTTTTTTTGTTTTTTTTTCAATTTTAATTCTGTTTTTTTTTATACATATTTTACACATATTCAACACGTGCAGGCACACGAGGGCGCGTAGGTTTGGCGCGTGACGAGACGTTCATTTGTCCACGCTGCAGTGAGCGTGCAGATGATCGCCTGCTTATATTGTTATATTCCGAGAGGGGGGGGGGATGCAATCAGCATACTGACAGTAACAGTATTACACAGTGTTGTTTTAATTACATTTAAACCATTCTGGCATTTTTATTTCCATTAGTTTCGGAGCCCGGATATTCTGAAAAGGCTGCCAAAATACGCGCTAAAATGAAACACCATTTAAAATGCGAGTTTATTAGTATTTCTGCTGTTTTCCAGGAGTAGCAGGTGAAGAACTAATCACAGGCAATTCCAGCATTTCTCTTTAATAGCACCATTTCATTTGTTGCATCAAATCCTCCCCCCTCCCGTACCTCATCGCGATGTGCAGGTGAACGGACGATGCAGGCGAAGTTTACCAAAAGTATATACTTTCGTATGCGCCACCCTGCGTATGGAGAGTCCATCATCAACATACCCGGCTAACACAGGAAGCGTTTTCGGGTTGGATTAGCGTTTTATTGGCTTTTCACATAATTTCTCTCGGCGTCAAATATCAAAACGTCAATGTTAGGAAACATAAAGTGCACAAGCGAGATAGGAGCCGTTCAGAGCTCGACCAGTATGGCCAGTTCCCGTAAGCGGAAAGATCCGGATTCGAATCCAGCCTAAGACGCCTTTGCGAGGCTTCCTCAACTGAAGATGAGTTAGTCAGTCTCATAATACAGGGGTGACAAGCACGTCAGCTAGAAAACCAGCCATAACAGACCTGCCTCGTAACATTTGAGTCACAGATGCTCATCAAGCGTGCTTGAGAGTCATGCCGAAGGCCATCGCTTCTCGAGATTCACTCAAAAAGTTTGAAACATTTCTTTCTGTAACAAAAAATGCATGATAGTAAAAGTCATACTCCAGGATATAAAGAGAGAGAGATGAGGCAATATCTATCGCCTAAAAACCCAACTTTTACTTTATCTTCATTATTGTAAAAATGCATCCCACATAAAAAAAAAGTCACGTGTCTACACCAGACAAAATGGAACCAGCTTTGGGATGTGGCACCATCTATTGACAAAGAGGAAAATTATTAAGTAACTGACCTTATATCAATGCAAAAATGTAACTGTGGCAAGCGTAAGTAAATAAATGTCTTAACTGCTTCTATTCCCCCAAAGCTGGTAGGTGAAACTAGTTCTGGCAGTAGATGAATATAAATAAAAATAATACGCAAAGAACGGGATTGAAAACCAACAACAGTAATGGAACCTGCCAGTGTGGTTATATTTTTTAACCTATGAGATCTTATCGAGTTTAATCACTTTTATAATTTATTCGTTTCATCTTTTGTTAGGCAGTAGAAAAACGTCTTAAGCGGAAGAAAATCCAAGTATGCGGCAGTGGTTGCCTTTCCTGTACGTGGCTAAGAGTGGGTCTTGGAAGGAAGACCTCTTAGTCAGCGTCCTTTGTGGTGCCAAATTTCAGAAGTTCCCAAATTGAATCACTTAAGGAACCAGACCATCCCATGGTGGCGCTGTTTTCGCTCTGATTGAGTTGGGCGAAGTATTCGTGCTTTAACGAACGCTTCTACCATCTCACCACAATCCAATTCTGCCCCACCGTCCGAGTCTGGGTTTTACAACAAGAATGCCAAAACAGCCCAAGGGAAAAAAAAACCCTTACCTTTTTCCCACTTCAGCTGCCGTCCGTCTCAGAGCATGGAACCAAGCCCATACTCGGCTCATTCTTGAAGTCTGCCATCAAACTATCGGCCGATGTCGTCACCCCCTTTCTTGCTAAAATAAGGGAGACGGTCCTTAACATTAATCCAAGTACTACAGTTGTGGGTTCTCTCACTATACTTTCGCAGATTCTTTTCCTATTTTTCATGCCGGGACACGTGCGATGAAAAAGGTTTGGCCTCTTAACATCTTCCGACTTCTGATCGGGTCTGGCATTGCTTACCGAAGTACTATCTTATGATTTGTCTTCCGGCCTTTGCAAACGGGTCCTTAATTTGCAAAGCACCCTATCGAAACTGTTTTGTTACACATAACATTTATTTCACTTTCCTCTTATGTTTGACAACAACCTTTAAATCTCTGGGCATTCCTGACAAAACGGCACCTTTATGACAACCTGAAGAATGTGTCCAAAGTCACAGCATGGATTATGAACAGCTTCTGTAGTCATTTTATTTTTTCTAATTTCCTTCGGGGCAGTGCGTAATTTTGATTGTGGCCTGGAATCATTTCGTCAATTTTTCTCAGCTTACTTGAAACAAAATGGACACATTCCAGTGTTAATCGAAGTTCCGCATTTTATTTATTTGGAATTTTGATTAACACTGGATTCTATCATACCAAACCCAGATTATTACTAAATATAATTTCGGGTTTTTTTTTTTTCTTTTCGGGTAGTCCGAATGAAGAAAAAGACTGAAAGGAATAAGCAAGTTTCTATAGGATTCTAAATACCGAATGCGAATAAAATCAGTCCAGCAAGAGTGAGAAAAAAAAAGAAAAGAAAAAAAAAATCTAATTTCTGCACATTTTGAGAAACTCGCATAAAACCAGACACCAAACAGCTTATAGTATTTGGCCAAAAATACGATTCTAGTTGCGACTTGATTTTCTGGAAGAGAAAGCCTTCTCTCAGTATACTGTCGGAAATAGGGACGTTCTATTTATCCATCCAAGCAATGAGTACTAAAGGACGCAGGAGGTTTGGTTAAGTTGAACGCATGACGACGTACATAGAAAATTATGCTGCTTGCAAAGTCGGTGACACTTCAAGAATTTTTATATTGAACTTATAAAGTTACTTTTGACTAATCAAAGTAAATAAGCAGAAATATGCAGTATTAAAACGTCAAGGAGCAAAAGAGCTTAAAACCATTTTGATTATATATATATATATATATATATATATATATATATATAGAAAAGTAGATAAAAATTTCTGTAATTTAACCATCATTTAATTCTTGTAAAAGAAAGACAATATTAAATTAAACTGTAAAAAAAACATACAGTATATATTAAAAACACAAAATCGCGAGAGCATTTAAAACATAAAAACTTCAAATAATACATTGCTTGAAAAATGCAACAGAATTTTCACTTTTCACGAGCTAACATGATAGTGTCACGTGTTATGTTGTCAAAATAACGCACGCGACTCGCGAGCCACGAGTTGTCGGCTACCGATTTCATTGCACAATAACCAATACAGTAGTTTTTTCTTCTTTTTTTCTAAATGATCGTCAGTTATGCATACTAAATGTTAAGCGTAATATACTGAAGGGGTTGTTAGCTGTTAATCATAACTTAATCACTCGCTACAAAATCCTTGGAAATTTCTCAGTGAGAGGCTACGATAATAACGCAATAGGCGTGGCCTATTACACAAGCGAAACATGAATACTTCGCCATGAAGCGTCTGGTCAGTAAATTAAGGTTATGCAGGTGATTCAAACAAAATATTACTGTTCACTCTTGCGGGGGAAAAAGAAAGTTTTATTTACTTATCGTTGAGAAACTGTCCGAGACTTTAAGACGCATTAAAAGACTTCGGCAAACAATAATGCACGAGGATTGTTAAGTGTATGGGCGCGCGTACTCAAAGTAAAAAAAAAAAAAAACTTTTCGAATATTCGATGCATCGGTCATTACTTTTTACTTTTAATGACGCATTAGTTTTAAATTATGGAAATCGTTGCGAAAAATAAGCCTAATAGCAGTGAAAAATGCAGCGTGAATAAATAAATCCTTTTCAAATCTATTTGCCTACAGAACAGCTAAAATATTCAACAATGACGCAGTAATTTTTTTTTTTGGGGGGGGGGAGGATAATTAATTCGCATTTACAGTCCATAAGCAAATGTGAGTAAAATAAATAAAAAAAATACAGTGGAATATACTGCCTTTGATTGAGCAAGGCTATATTTGAATTGCTATTTTTCTGCAATTTTTAACAGAATAAAACTGAAACAGAGATAATAAGAACATTACACATTTAAATTAGTTGCGTACAAAGGCGTGTTGTTCTTGTAACTCAGTTTGATTATTTTGCACGAAACAGTCGAACACTTATTTCCTCCAGATGTCAGTAGTGGTTTATACATCGCGTAGAAAGAGCGTGCAAGTAAAAGTACTTCGAATATTTCACCTCTCCACAACTTATTAAAGGAACCTTGTCTCTGAAAGTATGACAATGCCGCCATTGTCACCGGAAACGAGCGCTCCTATGTCCGTGAGTATCTGATTTCAAAGTATTGGCTTACGTATTATGACTATTAAATAACTGCTACTGACATGCGCGATTCGCAAACACCGAAAATGTGTTGGTTCCATTTCTAGTATTGGCTCGAACAACAATCGCAATGCAAACCAATTTATTTAATGTTTTCCTCAACACATTAATGTGGATGCGGTTGAAATTTGCCAACGCACATCGCAATCCTGCTGGTGCTAAAAAAGCAATGAATTTTAAATTATCCTCTCATATGTTAACTGGGCTTGATAAACAAAGATGCAGCAGTTGAATGCTTGATTTTTGTTCTTTCGGACTTGGTGAGTGAATTCTGGTCATAGCTGGCCAGAATACAGCGCGGCTAAACGAAAATTCGATTCCTTAAAATAAAATGAAATAAGCAGCTGCGTAACCAATCTGCATTAAAAAACTGTCATGGCAAAGGCTTTATCTAGGAAGAGATAAGAAATGCACCCTGTCAAGATAGCTAGTTTTTTTTTTTTTTTTTAATCTTGTCTCCATCATATTTTTCTTTATTGCCCAAATGCTTCTAACCGAAGCTTTGAATTTCCAAATTTTCAAAATTGATTTATGTGATTAAAATATACTTTTTGATCCTAAAGCACTGCCCACACCCTACAAGCAAGCATCCGAATTAATGCAAAAAGCAAAGAAGAGAAAACACTCGATGAGCTGCACCGGTTTATGAAGTGCTACTACATCTCGGAATCGCAATAAATCTGACATGACAAAAGAGTAAACCTCTGGATCTTCTTGCAAACTATTTATTTTTTAAACTTTAATCCAATACGTTAACTGGAGAAACAAGGAACCAATCTAATTAGGCAAATGGATACGCTTTCTAACTAAGAGGCTCCGGGTTCGAATCCAGCCATGAATGTTTGCGATTGTCTTTATGTGGGAAAAGGATTTCACCGCCCCCTGCTTATCAAGGGAGCCTGAAGTCCTTGTTGGTTTTTTTTTTTTTTTTTTAATACCAGTGTCCCGATGATCCACAAAAATAAAAAATCAGTAATACGAAAGATCCAAACAATTCATCTTTCATGGATTTCTGTGCGTTAAATAAAACTTATGGTACATTCACCACGGATGAGTAAGTACACTGAAAAGGCTTTGATTCTTCATGACTCAAAGATTGACTCACGTAGTCAATCTTTGGCATCACAGGGGCTGAAATCCAATCGCCGATTGCTGGGATTCTGTTGGATTCTTTTTTTTTTTTTTTTTTTTCCTTTTCCTTTTGTTTTTGTGCCTCTTCTCTCTTTGCGTCCGCTTGTGGTTTGCTGTGAAACTGATGATTAAAACAATCCAATGGGCCATTAATTCTGGTCCCCAATCAGCATTTGCCTGAGCAGCTGCCCTGTTACAAATGGGGTGTGAACCACACGATTCAGACTTTAAAAGTATATAAATAAATAAATAAAGAGACCAATAATATGACATTTGGAATCTCATATTTTTAGATCCAAGCAATAATAATAATAATAATAATTCAATGTACAATTTAGTGGTGGATAAAATTAATTTTTTTTTTTTTTTTATCCTTGCGCAGTACTTTAAGATTCTCAAGTGGGTGGCCAATTCCAACCCAGTCGGCCTGATCGACACTCTCTTCAACACAAAACACATCGAGGGCAGTAAATAAGCCCCCAAAACATTTAACGATGAAATGTTTGACGAATTATGAGCATTCAATCTTCATTATCCGCGTCAACTGTTGCACGAAATGTTCAGATTAAAATTCAATCTGAGATTTTAAGGTGTGATGGCGAACAGACTCATCACCTTATGACTTGATTCTGAGAGAAAAGGAAAAGCAGTCCGGAAGATGCAAGTCGTTGTGGATCCACTTCGCCATAAATCTCGAAGATCAACGTGCTGGTCTACCCACAACCGCCCACACATTTCTATAACAGAAAAATTCTCCGAATAAAATTTGCTTTGAAGGTGAATCCGATTCAAGGCCAAACTTCCACCGAACACTGACATCCGCAGACATAAGAAATGCGTTCAAAGACGAGATGCGAACAGCTTGAGGATCTCATAGAAATGAATCATTTAAGCCTTTGAATTCGACACATTAGACTGATCGTCCGGCATGCCAGCTTCGTTGACCCAACGAATATTCCTTCCTCTTTCCATTTAGATAGCAAATGATTTTCATCGCCCGATGTGAGACCACAATCTTGCTACATTGGAGGTCTGAAGTGGCTTGCGAAAGTGCCACGTTTGGTCTCTCGAGTCCAACCACGGTTCAGAATCTCCGTGGATGGGAGTGTCATTAAAATAAACCTAGCTTAACCTGCGGGTATTAACTTGTACTTCAACGATCGGGATTTTAAACGTAACAAACAGTACAAAAAAGGGAGAACATTAAATCTGCAGGTTAGCTGATTTCGCGTTTGTTTACTGGTGGGATTATCCATTTAAGAAAACGTTTCTCGAAGTATTTGTGTACGAAAAGAACTCTGCACCTGCGTGAAGGCATTTCTGTCTGCTGCGAGACACATCCGTCAATAGCCAAATAATGGGTTAACTGGAGCGGCGTATTCGAGGCTGATTTCATCCACCTTCAGAGTGGAGGGGGGGGTGCTGTTTCCAGCAGAAAAACGACGGTCGTCGTGACAGAACAGCTGACTCATCCTCACGACAACCGAAGCAAAACAAGCGCAGACAAATGAAATCGATCTGCCGAACTCCCTCTCGTCGGCGAGGGTAAATGTTATCCCGTACGTCATCTTTGGCCACGTGGTCCTGATTTTTCTTTCAGTCAATGTGAGCACTGACACGTAATACCGGCATGAATATTCCTTTAAAAAAAAAAAAAAAATTACCTTGAAGGCGCAAATGGTTCTTGGGTGCCGAGAAAAAGAAATACTTCGTTTATAGAAGAAACTGGAAAAATACCAAATCATAGTTTAAGAATAGCGATCCCTTCTGGCTCTTATCGTGACGACTAATTAGAACGCGCACGCCACCTGCTGACGATGAATTCCACAGCATTCGGTTTTAGGCTTAGCTACTTTGGGTGGCAGAGGTCGCTCGCTTTTCAAATTCCAAGCCTTGAACCAGATTAATATCTGCTCAGCTGGTAATTTCTGAAAGTGTTTATTGTTAGGCAATATTCGGAAGTGCCTTCTTCGTTTGTTCCGTTCTGTTTCGATAGGAAACGTTTGACAGGATGCAAAGTTCACTTCCTAACACAAGACGTGTGAATCATCAAGAATTTCTTCTAGAAGTGTCCGCGACAGCGGCCCACGGGCCATATTTTAAATACACTTCTTCGATAAACGCATGCTGCTTTGCATAAGTAAAAAATGTAAACCACCAAATCATATCGAAGCCGTTATAGAATGTGGTCTGTAAAAGAAAATGAAATAAAAACCTTAATAGAAAAATACTGAGAGATCTGCACAAACGATTTGTTTTTTAATTCGTGTAGTTACGTTAAATCAACAATAAAGTTTCCCCACGTTTTGTTTTTAGCTTCTTTTTTTTTTTTTTTTTGTGCAAAATACAACTGAATAATAATAATAAAGTAGACAAGAAAGAGTATCGCATTTACCAGAAGGTTTCCACCGAATCCGACAACGAAGAATCACTTGAGCACCATTGTTGTCGACTGCTCTGATGAAACATTTCTCGGTTGGTCCCCACGCGCACACCAAAATGTTTACGCTACGTGTTTATCAATTCTGACTAATACGTCAGAAAGTCTAGTGCATGTTATCGCTCGCACGGTACAGGTATGAGCGTGACTGGTGCAGGGGGAGACTTATTTTTCTTCTGTTACGTTCATTATTTCTGTCCAATTAAAAAAAAAAAAAATGTTCGACAGTTTGACACAGCGTTTTAAATATTAAATATTAATGTAAAAAAATAAGAAGTCGTTTAAAGCGCTTTTATTCCGCAGATGAAATAGCTAAACACACGAGCAGCTAGACTGACGATTAATTGATGATTATGAAGACATCGGGGGGGGGGAATAAAAGCGTACATGCCGCCATGTTGTGATCCTAAACCAAACCCGAATACTTGTTAGTATTCTGAGCTCTACAGACGATTATGAACAAAATATTACATTTTAAGGTTCGTCCTAAATACCAAATCAGTTCTTTGTAATTTCGTTGACGTTTTTACTAAATTTTGCAGGTTTCTTTCAGTTATGACGTTCCACTTCACCATTTTTTTTTAACAGATTCTCGGTGTGTTACGCTTTTGTTTCGCAAAACAAATGATGATTTATTTTTCCTGCTGTTGTGGCCTTGACAGTTCCGTTTATCAAGAAGCATTAAGTTACATTTTTCATTTGGATTAATAGCCAGCTCCCCGTCTACACCGATTCTGTGCTACTGTCGTCCAACATTCTTATATGTTGGACGACCACCCTGTTACAGGATGGATTATTTGTCACACTTAATGCTACGATAAGATTAAGAATGTTGCAGTTTTTAAAGTAGATCGTCGGGGGGAGGGAGAATGTTAATGATGTTGTCCGTATTAACTGACACGTGTTTTAACTGTTACCCTGAAGAGGGAGTGTTTAAATGTGAAAGATAACACGTTTTTTTTTTTCTTCTTTTAGACTTCGCTAATTGCAAAAACAAAATGCATCCAGATGTAGTTTAAGTCGCGCTAATGCGACTTAATGGGATGGTTTTAATTTCTAAGAACTGAAATAGTTAAAAAGGACCCCTAAAAACAGCATAAAATATTGCCAACTGCAGAAATGGAGATGGTTCAGATTGATTAAAAGCATTGTCGGATTCACGAGTGAAGGATTGATGAGTTCATTTTTTCCAACTTCAAATGATTCGCATAACTTGGAAATTTTATAAATGGGGCAAGTGGCTTACACCATACTTTTTGGAAAACAGCTGAATGATGCTAAGACGGATCGCAGTGTGATACAAACTGACTTTCTGAGAGGTTTTATGATTTTGGCAAGACGCAGTTTTCTCATAATTGAATTACTGCTGATATTTTGTAAGGAGGAATGAAAAAATATCGTCTGAAGGCGATATTTATGAGACAATTTGATGCGATAGCACCCTAATATCCCAGACCCTGGAAATTGGCTTATATTCAACCCATTCCTAAGAAGGGTGATAGCCATCTAACTACCGCCCTATCTCACTCACCTCAGTCCTATCTAAAGTGATGGAAAACACCATCAATTCTCAACTCCTACTCTACCTTGAAGGCACCCAGGTATTAAGCGAGCACCAGTATGGAATCCGTCGCTGCCGATCAACAGGAGATCTACTCCCATACATCACCCATCGCTGGACAAATGCCATGGAATAATTTGGTGAATTTCAAGCAGTTGCATTTGAGATCTTCAAGGCGTTTGAACAGGTCTGGCACAAGGGCTTACTATGTCATCGTTTGGTCTATCTAAAGACCTCAGTAGCTGGATCTCCAGCTTTCTGGATGGACGCACACTATGTGTGATTGTACATATGGTTCCCTATACGCTCACCATCCAGCTAATGCTGGGGTCCACAAGGTTCTGTCCTCTCACCAACTGTCTTCCCGCTATAGATCATAGCTCAACCCAATACACAGTTTTGTAGATGACAGCACGCACTCCTCTCTTCCATTTGATAGACCTTACTCTATACAACTCACCTCCATCTTCAGAGCATCAACCACCATTGCCCTCAATTCTGATCTCCAAGTCATCTTCCAAATTTCAGATAACCTCGTCAGTTTCAATGCTAATAAAACCCAGTTCTGTCTTATTTTCCACAAAAAAGAACCATTTTCTCCCACTATTATTTTGACAACACTCAAATTTCCCGACAAGACGAGATTTCTCTTCTTGGAATCACCCTGACATCAGGCCTCTCCTGGAATAAACACATCACAACCACTGCATCCTCAGCTTCCAGAAAACAAGGATCTCTCTTTCGCTCAAAATGTTACTCCACTCCTGAACAGCTGTTAACCTTATACAAATCTGCCCAGCTATTGCATACTGCTCTCACATATGGGGTGCCCCCCCCCCCAAAAAAAAGCTCCATGAAAATGCTCGACTCAAAACAGAGGAGAGCAATTACACTTTCTATTGACCCCTCTCTTTACCAATTCATTTCCCCCATTTTCCCACTGGCGTTCGGTTTCTGTAATCTCTAAATATTTCCACGGAAAATGTTCATCTGAAATCACATCAATAAATTCCCTCACTTTACTAAGCTCGTTGGAACAAGTTCAGATGCTGCTCAATCCCTTCACGGTACACCTTGAAACCCACAGAACAAGTTTCTTTTCCTCCTCCTTCATCCCTGATGTGCGCAGGCTTTTAAATGAAATGCAAACTAATTTCTCCTTTCCCATCCCGATACCACAGACGCAGAACCGGCGCTAGGGTCTTTGCCGCCCGCCTGCAATTTCTATCTAAGCGCCCCTGTAACGATCTGGGCGTGTGTGTGGTTCTTCTACGATAATAAAAATTTAAATGATTTGAAATTTTTGAAATAAATTTTGACAGAACAGCCACACGTTGGTTCGCTAAATGTAACGAACCGGGGGTGTTGACTACGCAGGATAATCGTTAAAAACCCGAATATTCAAAAAATTCTCAAAAGTTAAAGCAAAATTTTGATAAAGTTACTTCACTTTAATCGTTGAATATAATGATACAGGGATTATAGCCTTCTCACCGACCCGAATCGCTAACAAAATTAAAATGAATTTTAATTAAAGTTAAAATTTATTTGAACTAAAGTTCAAAAAATTCTTGCATTTTACAAGTTATTAAGAATTTAGCAACTTGTAAAAATTTTTTAATAATTTTTATAAGTGGAACTATCTTTTAGGAAAATAAAAGACACTCAAGATAGAGGAGAAAATAAGAAAATAATTCAGAAATAATTAGAACATTTAATATAAGTATTCAAAAAAACATCTTTACAAAATAACAGAAAATAAATTAAATTACATAAATATACTTGAATTTTTTTAAAATTAAAATTTTAGGGTTTTTGATTTCATATTCACCAAATTAGAAATAATGGTCTTAACGTCTAATTCCGCACATACAACATTTTCAATAGCTATTAACGCCAAAAAACTAACAAGTCTTTTTTGTGACAAACTTGTTCTTAATTAGATTTTAATCAATTTCAACTTGGAAAAGGTTCACTGCTTGCTACACTAACAGGTAAGGTTAATAGTATTCTTAAAGCAATTGAAAAGTTAGGGAAAGATAAATTATTGGACACAATAAAATTAAGAATATCGAAAGGGTTTTGAATATTTAAATTATCCTTCCGGAAAGCACATAACTCGTCATATATAATAGTTCTATTGCATTTACGCCTTTATTGCCTCCGTCCTTCAAGAGAATCTCTAAATCGTCACATTTTTTTCGTAAATCTTCGTTATTAATTTGTAGTAATCTATACAAGAAATTGAAATTATCATAATATGTTTTTAGTTGTTCAAAACGTTCTATTAACGAACGTTTTGAACAACTATCTTCTGGTGATAGTGGCGTTTCGTCGTAATGCTCTTAGTCAAATTGTCGTGTCTTCTTTCGCCGTCGAACTTCATACCAGTTTTAAATTATTGTTCTCTATCCACCTCATCACTCAGTTCTTTTGCCGTTTTTAGAACTTCTTTGAAATTTGTATCTGATCGATACTCTTGTAAGAATATTTTTAAGTTTCGATAGATTCTAAAGCAAGTGTAAAGTTCATATTTTTGTTTTGAAGAATTTACTCACAGGGTTTATTCTGTTAAGTATATCTTGCCAAGTTATAAGAGAGCAAATAAATTTGTAGTCCTTTATTTTAGCACATGATGTTTTCATCAATATTTCCCCATTCACCTGGATCTTCTAAATTTACAGACACTAACAATGTGTTAGTTTCGTGGTCAACTACAACTAAATCTTCTTCTAACTGTTTTTCATTTAAATCATGCGTCTTGTTATCTTGTTCAATAGTTGCAATAGCACTTTCATTCAAACTGGATGATGTGCACGGTTCGTCAACTCTGATTTCTGATGTATCGAGTTGGTTACAATTTGCATCAGAATATTTTAAGAAATTATTAAGAGCCCCAGTTTGTTTCTTAATATCTGCTTCTTTCGCAGCGTGACGCGTATGATTTTGTGCACCGGATAACTTTTTTTTTTAAATTTTTGATTTCATTTCTATTTTATACCCACAAGAAATTATTACACAACACGACACAGAGACGAAATAATAGCACGCACTGCGCTACTGTCAGTAGCCTACTGAGATGCGTACCATATGACTGGCTAATTAGGAACAAATGTTTTGTACGAAAATTCGTTTTTGCGCATGTTCACCGTTTCACTTTAGATAGACTGTAGTAGAACACAACATTCTGCAGGCAAGCATTTAGCCTGCTCTCGCTGCAAAATTGTAAACAGCCGGCTGATCAAAGAGGCGGCAATGTACAATTTTTTAAAATTTTTATTCGGTGTATCCGGCCTTATTTATTTTAATATTAATCATTCTAAGAATTTTTTGTTTTTATGTTAAAAATTTTGTTTCTTGAAAATGAACTTATGAACCGTGCCCCAGCGGCAGTGCCCCCTTTGTAGCAGCGCCCGCATGCTCTGCATTCTCGCTTCCGTCGGCTCTGCATACACGGTACTAATGTACAATAGGTTGATCAACCAACATCTTGTGTATGGGCCAAACATCATAAAAAAAAAAAAAAAAAACTAGTGTTGCTTGCCAAAACGTCAAGAGATAACGGGCATAATGCTTATTTACTTTTAACGAGTTGCCTTGGTATTCACTAGCCGGTAAGGGCAGAAAGAGTAGAAACCAAATTGACTATATAATAATAAGCAAAAGATTCCGAAATGCAATAACACAAACAAAAACATATCCTGGAGCAGACATAGGATCGGACCACAACCCAGTGATTGCAAACATCAAAATAAAACTTAGGATACCAAGCCAACCATTCATAAGAGAAACTTATAATTCAGACTCACTTAACAACCAAGAAGTTAGACTGCTTTATAAAAGAATTCACAAAATCCCTTAACAAGTGTGACACCCCAACTCACACAGAAAATAGAACACCAATTGATGAAATTAACATGAACTGGCAAACATTCAAGAATAGCATCAACAAAGCAGCCCAAAATACACTCCCACAATTAAAAAGGAAAAGGAATAAACCTTGGATAAATGAAAAAATACTGACGTTGATGGAACAAAGAAAAAAAGTTATAAAGAACAAACCTGAATATAAAAAAAAAATGAATAAAGAAATAAAAAAAGAATGCAGGAAAGCCAAAGAGGAATGGATTAAGAATAAATGTATAGATATAGAAAACCTTGATAGAAAACACAGAAGCAGAGAAATGCATGAAAAGATCAGAGAAATGACAAGCAGGACAAATACAGCAAACCATACAAGTGTCATTAGAGACTCAAGATACCATATTCTAATGGATAAAAAAGAAATCATTGAAAGATGGATTGAATACACAAGGAAATTATATGAGCAACAAAGAAATGATATTCCTGAAAACAGACTGATTTAGAAGGACCATCCATTTTACTCTGTGAAGTTGAAAATGCTGTCAGAAAACTAAAACCACATAAAGCTGCAGAAATAGATAACATCTTGGCAGAATGGTTGAGGGCTCTCGATGCAGGCGGACTGAAATTTCTAACAAAATTATGCAATAAAATATACGAGACTGGATTTATACGAAGAATTATGAGGATATCATGGAAGGAAAAAAAAAAGATAATGAAGAGGTACTAGATATTAATCACTCAATTTTCGTTCCAATTCCCAAAAAAACAAAAGCTACAAGATGTGAAGAGTTCAGGACAATCAGCCTCATCAGTCAAGTATCAAAAGTCCTCCTATACGTTTTTCTCGAAAGAAATAAACGAAAAATAAACAGAAATAAATGATACACAAAGTGGCTTCAAGGAAAATGTAGGTAGAAGAGAAGGTATTTTCAACGTCAGAACCATCATAGAAAGATACCTAGAAAAACAAAAAGATGTGTTCCTCTGCTTCATAGATTACAAAAAGGCATTCACCAATGTCCAACATGAACAATTAATTGAAATCCTTTCAAAAATAGGCATGGATGGAAAAGACATTAGGCTATTAACTAATCTTTACTGGGAACAGACTGCATCTTTGAGAATAAATAGAGAGACCTCAGAATTCCCAGTTCAGAAAGGTGTGAGACAAGGCTGTCTTTTCTCCGATTCTCTTTAACCTATACACAGAAAAAATATTTAATAAAATTAGTAACCTCAAAGGAATCAAGGTGAGGGCAGAAATATTAAAAACCTAAGATATGCAGATGACACGGTTCTTCTAGCTGAAAACAAATATGACCTCAAAACTCTTATAGATGAAACCCTCAAGTACAGCGAACAGTATGGAGTCAGTTTCAACTTTAAAAAGACAAAAACATGATAATTTCAAGAGAAAAGGAAATACCAAAAATATGCATCGACATAAAAGGAAATTAATTAGAAAAGGTGCAAACATACATATACCTTGGACATTTGACCACAGAGAATGGCAGGACAGAAGATGAAATTAGAAAAAGGATTGCAATTGCAAGGTCAACTTTCACTCAACAGTATGAAAAATCTACTGACATCTAGAGAATTAAATCTGAAAACAAGACTAAGAATCTCCAAATGCTACATATGGTCTACATTATTATATGGAGTAGAGACATGGACACTCACCAATCTGAGTGTGAAAAAACTGGAGGCCTTTGAAATGTGGATGCTGCGAAGAATTATGAGGATATCATGGAAGGGAAAAAAAAAAAGACAATGAAGAGGTACTAGAGATGGCAAGTCTCAACAGGAGCCTGATGAAAGAAATTAAAAAGAGAAAAGTCGGATATTTTGGACATATTCTGAGACATAACTGCCTACAAAGGACACTTCTCCAAGGAACTGTTGAGGGAAAGAGAGGGGAAGACAAAGACTGGAGTGGATGAAAAATATAGAAGACTGGACCTATCTCTCGTATGAGGAATGCAGCAGAGAGGCGCAGAATAGGACATGGTGGAGACACACAGTAGTCAATCTCCTGGAGGGAGAAGACAGGAGGACAGGAAGAGCAGTAGAATTTGCCGTAATATGTTCTAAGGCCGCAGTGCCTATTTTGGGATCTGTTTGAACTCTCACCCTTAACTAAGCAGACAGATGATGTTGAATCAACAAATATTTTGTCTTTTACGTCAAAAGGGAAAGCGTTCGCTTTCTCTACCATCCTTGTGGTGTTTTATGATCGTCTTCATCGCTGATGGCTCTCAGCGTCAGCAACAAACAGCCTTGTCCGCTGGAAAAAGTCGAGTTTAAGTAACACAAACAAAAAACAGATTGATTGGGGCAGTCAAAGCCATCATGCCCAAGTTCCGATTCTTTGCAATTCTTTACATCCGCATACGTCTTGATGTGTTGTAGAGTAAACCAACTTCGTATTCTAGACAATTAATAATCATTTAATCGAATAACTATTAACCCAAGTAGCCACGCACGTGTAGGCATGAGATTGTTTCTTTCTTAGTTACACTGCTGGTTTCCATCTTAAGTCATATGAGCTCGTTCTTATAGTGGTGCGATTCTTATTGGAAGGCTGATGTGATGCGTCTCCTTAACTGATACTGTTTTATCAATTCTTGCAAGTGTTCACCTTTGTGCCGCTCACAAACCGCTAAATGCACCCCAAGCAAGATAAGGAGTGTGTGTGTGTGTGTGTGTGTTCAACCGAACTTCCCTGTACGAGAGTTAAAGTGTACAGATTACCTGCTCTCAGAAAGCAACATTATTCTTACCGAGATCTCGTGCGTGCAAAATATTCCTTAATTGGTATTCTATTTGAAAAGGAACAAACTGTTCGGATTAAATATTACGGCAGTAAATAAAAATTAAAAATGGCGTTTTATTATTATTTTTTTTTAACGGCATTCTTTGAAACAAGTCTTGTACACGAATGTCTTATAAAATGAAATAACTATTGTAAGAAAATTTCGCGTCTAATTTTATCGTTCTTCAATTCCGTATCATTCTTTGAATTACTTGAGGCTGTTCTGACAAACAACGACCGCTTCTGGAGTCAGTCTTGTCGTGAAAAATATCTTAACGCGAAGGTTAAACCGGCTGTTTGCAATGATATGCCGTCACGGAGCAAGTCAGATTGGAGGGGGGAATAAAGTCGGGTTCGAACGATGCAGTTCAAACGTCGGACGATATTTCGAAAATAAAAGTGAACAGGGAGCATCACTTCCAATTAAATCTTTAAAAGGCTCAAAATTATATTATTTTCTCAGAACCAACTACGCAAGTGATCTTATTACAATCGCACTGTTCTTCCAACTCGCTCCCTTAAACGAAAAAAAAAAAAAAAATCTACGGTGCGCTGCTGGTTTCATCCACTCGTGCGTTCTTTTGTAAGCAGGAAACGCAATCTTATTCCCTAAAA
This sequence comes from Typopeltis vanoorti, assembly GCF_054136105.1. NCBI lineage: Eukaryota > Metazoa > Arthropoda > Arachnida > Uropygi > Thelyphonidae > Typopeltis > Typopeltis vanoorti. The sequence continues at coordinate 119,128,143 of NC_143561.1, read as the reverse complement.
ATAGTCGTTTGGAAATGACGACAATCGCCAACCTTGCCAAATTCTGCGCTTTTGAAAACTGTTCAACGCCAGGGCTTCGAGGCCGCCCTTTCTCGTAACACCTCATAATGCGCTCGTATTTTCGTTATGCTACTCCCACCCACGAAAGGGTGTAACCCTTAGCACAGTAGCGTAGGTGGGCTAAGGGTTTCTAATTTTTTTTTTTGTTGTTGTTGTTGTCGTTATATAATTAGAAAACCCTTCTCTTGAGATAAAAAATGAATTCTTACAAGTCATTGCAGGCCTTTGAGTAGGAAATATCGGCGTCACACCGGCCGATGAACATCAACTCCCACATAAGACAATCATAAACATCGATTGTCAAGGTTGGATTGGAACCACCTCCTTTTGGTTGGGAAGTCGGTACATTAACCAAGCAGCCTGCAACCTTATCTCGTCTTGGAAACCTAATCCGCAGCTAACAAAATCCTACAAACGCCAACGATGCTAAGCTACAGTCTGCATCTTACTACACACACACACACACACGCGCGCAGCTGCATCAAATAAAGTTTCATGAAGCAATCAAAATTTCAGAATCTTCTGCAACCAATGCGTTAATTGTAGAAGCTTCCCAATTGGAGAACAGCGTAAATCGCCTCTCTCACTGTTTCTGATTCCAAGACAGCATCACATACTCCTTATATTAGCACCGTCTTCCAGACTATCTTGGCATGAGCATTTCGACTCCACAGCCCTTAATTCGGCGTCCGCGCATTAATCCACTTGAAAAATAACCCCTAATCCAATCCGGATCGGAATAATCCCCCCCCCCCAGTCATTTTTTTAAATTTCCATCCATGAAAGTTCGGAAACCAACCTCAGTGCCAACTATTAGCATCGTGCCCAGTTCCTTCTGGTGGTCTAAGTGTCAGATAAACTGGGAATTCTGAACTAGAGACCAAATAGGTACTGGAAAGAACCACAATGCGTGTGTCTAATTACCAATGTTAAATGAAAGCATCTATTCATAACTAATGATGGGTCAATGGTATATTTAATATTTGGGCATTTCGTTTCTAACTTTTTTTTTTTCTTCTTTTTTTTTTTGGATAAACGAAAATCAGAATCCGAAAATGCTAGTCAGCTATTATATAGCTGCAGATGACGTGGCATATTTTTTTTTCGACTTTTACTTATTATTTCTCTATAATAAAAGATGAAATCGAAGTATCACTCTTCCCCCCCCCCCCACACACAAAGCATTCTCTACGTCCAATTAGTTTACATTTTCCACTTATGAATTCAAACATGTCAATTCTACACACACACACACACACACACACACACACAAAACAATAATAAAAACCACTATCTGCTTAAATCGACCGCAGAACAATAATAGTTATTTCTATTCTGCTATGGCAAGGTATGCAAATTGCAAATACTCAGTAAGCAGTACTGAGTATTTGCAAGTGTCTGGAACCTCAGTAGACGTTGATTTGAGAGATAAAGCAAAGAAAGTACACTCAGACACAAAGATCTTGTTGTTTCCTCGCTTTGACATCAATCACACAAGCAGTTAAACCCCATCGAATGAAGTTCAACATTGTTTAAACGTTGAAGACTGTCTTTTGTTACTCGTCGCAGTTTAGATGGTAATCGAACACCAGCTGCGCACAAGACGGGAAAGAACCCCTAGTAAATATATCAGCGCGGAAAGGTCACACTACTATATCCACAAGTATAAAAATGCAGCCAAAATTTCGTAGCTCACTTATGGAGGGTAAACCCGTCACTTGTAGAGCAAGAAGAGCTAGGGTTACATTAAGTACAACTCGAAATATAATTCCCATACTTTCTATCACGTATGCGCTCAGAACCAATCGCCTTTCATTTTACATTTCGTTTCAAAACGTTTTGAAATCGTACAAAAGTAAAGATGAAAATTCAGAAATTCCAAGAAATTTCTTATTTTTAAGATAAAATTCAAATTGGGAAACGAGGTGAAAGATATTGCCAGATCCGTCATTTTTCTGATATACGTCTTGATTTCGTCCTCGGAAACGGTAAAATATATCCTGAATTTTTATTTAAAAAAAATTTTTTTTTTTTAATATTTTAAAACGTTGAAGTTCTCTCCTCTCCGGAGCTTCTACAACTCAATTCACATATGATTAAAAATAATGCGCATTTTATGAAGTGCAGCTTTAAGTGCAAGATAACATTAAAACACGTTGAAATCTTTCTAAAATTGTATTTGAGCGTAATCATAGATATCTCCTTTCATAATAGCTTAAATGAAGAATGAAATGCCTTTAATACCAGCCCATTTAAAGCAGACGATAAAATTCTAGATAATCGACTGCTGCCACCTGCGTCTTTTAACCAATGGGAAAGATAAAAAAAAAACTATAAAATAAAATAACGACGCCATATTTTTGCTTAGTGAGTTAAAGAAAATTGATAACGATTAAAAAAAAATGGTTACAGGTATGAATGGATAAACAACTGAAGTATAAATCTGAATGGTTTAGAATTCGGAGGACTGATACTCGCTATAAATCTGCGGTGGATTTTTTTTGTCATTAAAATTACCAATATTATAGTTTAGGCGATGGAAATTTTCTTGTCTACGTGAGCCTGTAAATTGTGTAGAAAGGTTGAAAAACTGAGGTTTACACACACACACACACACACACACACACACACACACACACACACACACACACACACACACTAATAATTCTGGAAGAACGTTTTAATTCCACATCCTCTACAGACTTATGGGGATGTTGCCTACGAATGATGCAGAGAAATACCTTGACTTTCTTGCTGTCCAGTGTTCAAAGTCATTACACGGCTATTGATATTGTGGGGATGCAGAAGCTTCATCCATCCCTCCCACACTCCGCAAAGATAAATATGAAACCTTCTCAAAACTCACGATTTCGCGTTCTAGAAAGAAATCCTACCGATAACCTCTTTGTTTTGGACAAATCAGAGATACCATCTTACCTTCCTGCACATCAATTGGAAATGCTGCTCTTTATCAACAACTGCTCCGATTTAGAAACTTAGAGGTCAGGCCAATCAAATGTTTCCGAATCTTATCTGGTCTCTCCCCATTTTCTGTGGTCTTTCTCTCAGCTTTTTAATTTTCACTTCTTCTTGGTATTCTTTCTGAATGCATTCTTTATCCAATGCATTCTTCAAGCGATAGTTGACACGCATTTCTTCAGTATTTTCTAGTCCTAACCCATCCCTAATATCCATATTTGTTATTCCATCTTTCCTTTGTTTCTCTCCACGCTACCGCTGAATAAGACATAACTAAAACGTAATTTTTGATAATCAAAATCTTACACTTCATTGTCTCAAAGCTTACACTCTTAAAAAAGCTTTGTCTTTGTGAAATCTTCCATGATACCTACCTACAGTCTAACATTGCTAACTAGCACATTTTCTCTACGATTTAAAACTAAACACCATCAGCCTTATAGCTATGGGTGACGTATTAATAGCAAGGTGTCCCACTCTTCCACTTGTCCTATTTCCTTTGTATCTCTTCTTCTGAATATGTCTAAATTATCACCACAACTTCTGCAAGCACAGCTGTTTCTCCTTTCTGGTTGTTAACCTAATCCAGGACATCACCACGATATACAGCAATGGTGTTAATACACTTTCTTGTCGCAGTCTATTATTAGGGATAAACAACTTCGAATGATCAAATTTAGTCTTCACACAGAACTCCATATTCCTCATCATAATTACTTATCAACTTCCCAAGAGGTTTTCCTATTAAACCTAATCAAGAATTTCAAAATTCCCAGTCGTCCTTACATCAAAAACCAAACCGACAACTGATCGCTGTTAAAAAAACGAACTGCTTTTCTCACAGACCTTGCTCATTCTTCGTTGCCATTATCCTTTCATAAATCTTTGCATAGTGACACATTTATTCCTTTACAGTTATTACACTCCCGTCTCGAGTTATTACACTCCCTCCCGTTTATATATTGAAACAATACTTCCCTTGGTTCAGTCATGACATTCTTTTTTCAGTCAGTCTAACGATGTCCCACAACCATTTCAAATCCTGACTCATCAGAAGCTCTGATCAATTCAACAGGTAAACCAGAGAGATTTGCCATTCTTCAACTTCCTTGATACGTCTTCAACCTCTACCAGACCTACATCCCTATTATCTCTCTCTCATTTCTATATTCATTCCATCATGAGTAAATTGCTTACGTATTGACCCTTATTCTAAGGATTGTTTATTCGTTTCGCTAAGCTAACTTGGACAGGAATACAAAAGTGCGAACGGACTGCATGTTAATATAATTCCAGGGACTGGCATCGCGTTACATTTTATTATAACTAATACAAGAAGCACGTGATAATTATATTAAATAATACATTTAGTGTATTTAAGAAATACGCGCACATTGATTTAAAACCTACACAGATATAAACCATTTTAAATAAAGCTGTTCCTTAAAATGAACAATTTAGAGTCCTGTTACATTATTGTTTTAGTATTTGGGGAGGATGAGGAGGGAAAGATCTGATCGGGTGTTGGTTGGGAATGTAAAACGAACCCTCTGGTTTTACGATGTCAGTTATGATTACTCAAATACAACCATCATTCTCGGCGACTCATCAGGGGAAGCTGGGATTACGTTGGAGAGGACTATCATCCTAGACCAGTGGTTCCCAACCTTTTTTTTTTTTTTTTTCACTTGTGTATCCCTTTTAAACCCATTTCTATAAATTATACTCCTCGTTTTTAAAATAGCCGTTTTTAAATCCTGACACTTCTGTTCAGTGCCTATCTTAATGTAAAATAGTGGAAATGAGGTATAATGAGTCGGGAAAGAAAAATTACCACACTATAAGGCTAAGGATGTATGCGTACCCCCGGGAGTGGGTACGCGTACTACTGGTTGGGAACCGATGTCCTAGATGAAAAACGAAAGATGTCAAAGTCAAGGAGCGACCTCTCAACGCGGTGTTGCAACAAAAAATTATGATGCAAGAAACTGGGGCTTTTGCATTGGCCTCAGATTATCAAAATATTTGAATTTTCAATTTATTAAAATAGTTCCAAATCTGTGGAATGAGACAGACAGAATGCGATTTTTTTTTTAAATGCTACATTTGTTCAGTCGGTCCTTTCTTTCTTCGCCTTTTTCTCTCTCTCCATTAAAATGCCGTATAGCATATCTATACTGAAAATAAAGAAATCATTAAAGAGCTCTTATCAACCCAAGACGCCAACGCATACTTCCGAGTGAAATGAGCTCCAATGCACACCAGATGACGCAACAGTGCCAACTGCATTGACCAAACCTTCTACCGCTGTATCGCAGGTCTCCTCCAATGTCAGTGCAGCATTCATAAAACGATGAATACAAAATTTATGGGGGGGGGGGATAAAAATCAATCACGATTCAGTGCCTATAACAATATTACTTTTGTAGTTTAGACGATGTAACCCTTCATGTGTAAAGTCGATACAAAATATATACATACAAAAATATTGATTGTAAAGCCTCAATTTATCAATTTAGTTTTACTTCGGTGCTGAGAAAATATTGTAAAATAACAGGAATATGAATGAGAACATCAGCGATATTATAAAGAGAGCGGCCTGCATAAATTCGTGGTCAATTCAATGACGCTGGGTGTACAAAAGAAATATAATTACTGGTAAGATTCTGGTCACCAGTTACAAAAACTTTCTGTTGGCCTTTCTTCAACCGATTCCAGAGTTGTTTTATTCTTAGTCTGGCATGGGATCCACATGAAATCTCAGGACTCATCACAGAAGGTTGGTCTATTAATAGCATGTTTTCTAGTCAGCTTGTTTCAAGGGAGGAAAAAACCTGCATCGTAAGTGAAAAGCGAATTTACCTTCAGTTGAAAAGGCCATGTCATGATTCCTCGAATCTGAAAACGATTCGAACTCAGGTAACAAATATCAAGTTAGTGAATGTTAACTCTAAGAAGGCAAGCACGGTTCCCCCCTCTTCAGAAGAAATTAGAGTTCATAACCCTGCAATTCAGCGGAATCGAGAATAGAAGTACATTAAATGTAAATAAATACTGGGTGGGATTAGAAACGCTGCATCCCACGTAGCGCGCTGCGGAAATGCACTAAGGCTGCTTGCTGATTTCCAAAATACTTCGGATCCCTGAGCCCTCGCATTAATCGCAGAGTTGCATACTTGGTTCTAATTCTGATGGCTCAATAATTCTTCGTTCTTAAATCCTGGTGACCATTCTTTTGGCGAGAACGGGACTTTTTTTTTTAAATTCTGAATTTCAAAAGTTGTGAAACTTGAGCCGATAGTAGAACCTTTCAATTCTCATAAGGTCGAATCGCATTTGTTTTTATAATGTGAATCCCTTTATGAAAGGTTATAAGCCTATATTTAGTATTCTGATATGAGTGAGCTGAGTTAAAATTTGGAAACCGTGCTATAGAGACCAAACACCGCAAATAAGCGGGTTGGCAGTCTTATATTGGACAATGTGACTTCTTTAAGTGGAAAAAAATTTTCCAACATCCGTAGTTTCAGTGATCCGGGTTTGAATCTACAACCCATTGGTTGGATATGTAACCTACAATACAAAATTATGACATCATCATATAAAAATCACAGCCTTCCAGAGTATCATCACTTTTGTACGTAACAAAGATTTCATATCCGGGCGTGAAATGCACCAGAGAGTTTGCCACTATAACATAATTCAGTTCAAGATTACCCGAGGAGGAACAAGCTCCTTTATGGTTTATTTATGATCCGGAGCTTTCTTTGGAAAAACACTCTCCAGGAACGGAGGTGCTGTTTCGTTGAATCACAGAACCATTTATCATTGTAGTTGCTGTTTTTACTCGCTTTAGAAAAAGTCTCAGGAGACTTTGCAGCTGTTTGAGTCTGAAAGCCATCCGCATGATGCATTAAAATCGAAGTTGGATCCGATAATGAAACAATCCTTTAAGTTTGGTACATTCCAACTGGAGCATACTACGTTCTATCCGATGTCGTCGAGATAGAAAATATTTATGCAAATATAAAGTCAAGAAAGCAGACTGAATACAGTGAACAAGTAGTTTTGAAAGTGAATTTATATAATACAGCATGAGAACCGAGTCCAGTCTCAGAGTCGGCGGTACTTGAAAAAAAAAAAAAAAATCTTCAATGTTTACGCCTGGCGATCAAATTATTAAGCAAACTAAACATAAAAAGATTCCTTGCTTATCAAATAAATGTAACGCTGAAACCAAATTTCTGAAAACGAAGGCTTTTCAGAAATTTCCTAGCTTTTCTCTTATACACGCTTGTGAACGAACTCCCTTACTACGAAGACACTGCAAATATCCAGGTTACCTCTAAGAAGTCCCAGAAATTCAAAACGGCGGCGTTGTAAACTCAACGAAATCATGAAAATAAGTAATAAAATGCGATAATCGGGGATGTACCTGTCAAGTAAGATAAGAAGCTCGTGGCAAATGTAGAAGAAAAATCTCGCATCATAATAATATCATTTGTAGGAAATTTCTTTCATCGCCAACGTTTTTGCCAAGTGGATATTTCATTCTCGAAATGGCCAAAATTCATGCCGTCACTTGGCTTCCATAGGTCTGTATCGACGGCGGTCTTTGGTTCAAAAGGCAGAGGTTACAATCCCGTCTAGAATGCTAAGATTAGCTGTCACAAGGACTTCCCAAATAAAGGAGCCAGTCTCATATTGCGGCGGAAGGGTTTTCTCATCCCGGATTATACACAGAGGATTAACCGCCCTAGAGAGTATTCAGTGAAGTTCTATAAAGGTTAGTTACTTGGCAGTAAAAGGCCAATTAACTTAAAAGAATGAAATAATTCATGAATTTAAGATATCTGCTCTTCCGAGGTGAATTTATGAAGTCAGCAAATTCTGCGTGTTCTTTCGGTTAACAGCCTGTTTTACGGAATGGAAAACTTAGTAAGTTGAATGGCTTTTCGAAGGTCCTAAGCTGTAATTGTGCGTAAATCCGGCCGTGACTAATCCACCAAAAGTAATGGCAGTCAATCTTCCGATCGCAGGAAAACGAGTGTGACCACATAAAGTGCAAATTTTATAACAAACGCAATCAGCTGTTCGCTTATTTTCCTCCAGTATGGTCCAACCATAAGTATACGGAGTTTTGTACAAGGAATGATAGATGTTTTTATCCTAAAATGCGCGTACGTGCACAGGTAGGCATTCTCGTGTCCGTAGATGGCAACGTGATGGAAAAGTTAAAGTTCGGTTAACACTGAACCCAAAATACTACCTAAAAATACTAATAGATAGGACCCGACGCTCTTTGAGAAGTTTGGTTGTCCCTTGAGGATGTAGTTCACAAATTATCGCATTGTCGACACCGAGTAAATAAACATGGTAAACCACCATCCAACAGGATGACCCTCCATTTTACGAAGCACCGGTAGCAAACATGATTCAGAGCCTGGATCGGAATCCGATTTGTGGAACGAAGTGGGATACAGAATTAGGGTAGGGCCAAAAGAGCCTTATTTGTTTGTGAAAGGCGTGCAAGAAGCAAACAGTACAAAAGGTGACACACTTTACTTTGCTAATAACTTTCAATCGTCCCCACTTTTAAACGTATGTCCTTCTAACATTTAAATGCGCAGTTCCCATTAGCTTGGCTTATATGAGAGAGGGCAATACTCATACGTAACTTTTTATGAGCGTGCCAGGCACCCTTCATTGATCAGAAAGACATCTGTAAGGAATCTTCAACAGATGGTGATTTAGACAAACAGGGATTTCTCTGTTCCCTGAAAAACGACAAGAACACATGAAATTAAAATACGAAACCTTAGCCGCTTCAGAGGTCAGTAATATTAACAAACCAACAGTTTAACTTCTTATATTTTTACAAGGCGAAAAACTTTTGTAAGAGCTGGTCAAACAAAAGTTTGATTGCATCAAACCTGTGCCGTTCTGTATGATTAAAATTATTTACTTCCATTCAGAAATATCCACTCAGTCAATTGAAGCAACAAAAAAACATTTTAAATGTCGCTACATGGATTCAATTGATTTCGAAGTTCCCTTTTTGGTGAAAAAAATTGTGGTACGCGAACACCACTATAATCATCTGGGATTGAGCCGATTATTTGGAATATCAGAACAAACACCACTCTAACACCTTTTTATAACCCTTAGATATCCTTTTTTTTTACTATATGTAAAAAAAAAAAATAACTACACTAGCCTGTGTAGCTCAGCGGATGTGGCGTTTGCACACCACCGCGCTAGGCCGCACGAAGGAAGTCTTGGTTTCGAGTCTAGTCGGCGACTAGAGGAAATTTTTCTAAGCCTTTTTTCGACCGGTTCCCGAGTTAGTCGATCTCTGGCACGGGCAAGCAGGTTTTTCCTCCCGGAAACTCGGGTTTTTCGTCCTGTAAACTCAAGAAAATCGACCGTAGAACCCACATTATTTCAGACATTAAATATATTGTGTTAGGGTTAGGGACCACGAGATGGCGGCACATTTGAGCCGTCTCTCTTCACTGCGTACCGCTTAATTAGTGATAGCCTTGGGCCATCTGTCTCTGATTGGGTACCAGTGGAGATTGAACTGCCCACTCAGTCTCCAAAAGTTAGATAGGGCTAAAAACGGCCTCGCCTACTCCCGTATACGGGAATAAAAAGGCGTTAGCTGATTTTTTTTTTTTTTTTTTAAAAAAAAGTCCATGCGAATGTTTCTTAAACTGCAGTTCCATGCTAAAATAATCTCAAACCGGCTTGGTTTTAGAACTGAAATCAGACATTCTGTCAGAAGATAATCTTCTGAGTGACAGATTCCTCTTTTCACTAAATTTAAACGCATCTTTTTTTTCCCTAAGAATTTTTAAGCATTGTTTTGTTATATACTTTCACAACAACTCAAAGGAAATTTTTATTTTAAATAAAGTATGTAATTTTAAAGTCATCGCTAAGCCAAGTACAGATTTATATGTTTTCAGTTAAATTAATTTAAATACATATTTTTATTTCAGGGCGATTATGTATAGACTTGGCCTTTTGCCTAAAATTAATATTAAAGAAAAGAGAATACAATTTCGAAACACATACTGCATTTATTGACTTTGAAAAAGCCTCTGACAAAGTTAAAAGAAACATTATTTAACATATTAAAAGAAAGTCAAATACCAAATAATATCCTGAAAGCTGTCACAAGTATATATGAAAATAATCAAATACAAATAAGATTAAATCATGAGCTATCATACACGAGAGAGATAAACCAAGGGGTCCGACAGAAATGTCCCCTCTCAGCAACTCTTTAATATTTACCTAAATGAAATAAAAATTTCCATCAAGGTATTAAACTTTCTCCTACTGTGAACTTCAACACTCTCCTCTTTGCAGACGACCAAATAATAATTACAAATTCCGAAGATAACTTACAGAAAGCTATTTTAGATCTAAATGAGATAGCCAAAGATTATGGAATGATAATATCAACGGAAAAATCAAAAACTATGGCTTTAAAGGACAAGATCCAGACGATTTTAGAACAGGTGAATTTATTTAACTACCTAGGATGTATGATTACATATGAAAAAGATATAAATAAAAATTGCAAAATATTTAAAAATAACAGGAGTAATTAACTCTATATTTAAACCAAACCTAGTTCAAAAACAAACCAGATTTAAAGTATACAATACATTAGCCCTACCGGTCTTAATGTATGGAAGCGAAATCTGGACAATAAAACCAAAAGACAAACAAAGATTAACAACAGCAGAAATGAAGTTTATGAGAAAAACTGCAAAGTATACCCTATTTGATCACAAAAGAAACGAAGATATTATGAAAGAATTAAACCAAGAACCAGTAATTGAAAAATATATATATAAACATAGATAGATGGAACACTTTCAAAGAATGAAAACAGAAAGATTACCAAAACAAGCCTTAAAGTACAAGCCATTAGGAAAAAGAAAACCAGGACGTCCTCTTAAGAGATTCAACGATGACTTCTAAGGCCGGAACAGACCACGCTAGGCCTAAATCCTTGATAGGCATGATGATGATGATTTTTATTTCATACACAATGATATTTTAAGAACCATTTATACTTGTAATACATCTCAATCAACTTAAAACCCTCCGAAAAATAAAGAATGCAAAGATAATAATAATAATAATAATAATAATAATAATAGTGAAAACTACACTTGATGTAGCGATGTGAACAAATATTGCACTTTTTTATTACTTAAAAAGTGGGACTGTAATATTTTGATTACGCAAAAGAGAATTCGATTTCACATTCGTTTTACTCACTTTTCCCAACCAAAATGCAGAGCAAATATATAAAAGGACTTCTTACCTGACCAGCGATCACAAGGTTATTACTTTCATGAACAAAATGCGTAACTTCAAAACCCGTTACACGATCTATAATTCTGTCACTCGCCGTAATATATCCAAGTAGTGATATTGGATTAATACTTGAATAAATCGCAAATTCCTGGCCATTTGGTCTATTGCGTTGAAATCATACACTTCGTTTTTCATCTCGACATGGCATGAGTTATGAGAATATTCAAGAGAATTCGCACTTCCTACGACCAAGCGGTTTAATTTAAGCCCCAGTTCTGGTACAGTTCCAATAGAGTGGAAAGAGAGGGAAATAATTCCACCCCATAAAGGAGGCTCCAAGACAGAAGCAGCAAATTACAGGTCAATCAGGAATGGTGGTTGGTAAATCAGAATTAAAGACTAGGTGGACAGCAATATGATACTTTATAAGGGGTAACATTTATACGCCTTATGAAGGGTAGGTCTTGCCTCAGTAATTTACTTACTGTCTATAATAAAGTAGCAGTGGAGTTGGATAAAGGAAATCCTTACTCAGTGATACTGCTGGACTTTGCAAGGATTTATGCAACACAGTTATTCTACATGGAACTCTGTTGCATAAATTGAAGCAAATAGGAATGGATTCGAAGCTGGTGATTTGGATTAAAGGGTGGCTAATGGACAGATATCAAAGAGTGGTTTATGGAGGAGTTGAATCCAGGAGAAGGCAGGTGACAGGACTCAGTGCTTGGTCCTCTATTGTTTAATTTGTACATCAGTGATATTGGAAAGAATTTGACGGATGCAAAACTGTGAAGAGTCATAGTCAATGAAGGTGATGCAGAGATGTTGCAGGGTGACTTAAATATCCTCGCGGGATGAACAATGGTAATTGGCTGCCAATTTAACGTGGCCAAGTGTACAGTGATGCACTTTGGGAGGATGAGATCACACGCTGTGTACTACAGTGATAGAATTGAACTGCAAGAAGTTACCGAAGCAAAGGACTGGTTGGGGAGGGGTGGCAACTGTGGACAGGGAATTAAGCTTTAGAGGGTATATCGCAAACGTGGCCAAAACAGCACAGTAAATTACATGGTTGTTGAAGAATACCTTGACAAGCAGGAATAGGGAAGTTATGAATGCCTTATAAAGTAGAACAATAAGGCCACATCTTTGCGGATGCTTCATATGAGCACACATTGAAGGGCTGTTTGATCCAAGAACTAGCTGATAGGTGTAAGAGAGGAGATACGATAGGAAGATAAGTTATTAAAGGGGTTTTATAGGATTGATGACTTTTTTTTTTTTCGTACAGTGCCGAACAGGAGAAAACGAGGGGGTCATCCTTGGAAATTGAGTAAGAGTGTGATTAACAATGGTGTTATGACTAGATTTTTTGCTTGAAGGGTGGTGTGTGTGTGTGACATGCGTTGCCAGAGGTGATTACGAATACTTCATCTGTGAATGAGTTTAACAGGTACAAGAGATATTGTACGGGAGACCCTCAATATACGTATCCCGCGACGGGTCTTCCGACTCCATAAAGACATCCGTATATAATAATAATCTTCAGTATTATTATTATATGCCGGAGAAAATATTCATAACGCTGCAATGTCCAACAAAAGTATTGGAGACTTTTCGCTTTACCTTCGCATTTTACAGATAAATGTAATTAATCACATAAATGTATGTCGTTTCAGTGCGCGTATTTTTCTAAATATAAATTTTCCCTCGAGATTTTATAATTTTAAAATATACCCTTCGAAAATTTTAAGAAATATTCGGCGTAATCTCTTTAAAGCAATTCTGTCCTACCCTCCCTCTACTGGTTGCAGCGCGTTTACTTTCAATGTCTCCAAGCAGCGCTGGTACTCAACGATACAGGAATATCGTATCATCGCTCCCATATCTGCTGAGTCATGTCAATATCGTTAAGACGACCTCTTATCAACTCGACGTTCATCACAGAAAACAAACAAACAGCAGCAAAACAGTCTGATTTTTTTTTTATATACTAGACGAGGGCGGGTGATCTCTTTTTGTTTAAAAAAAAAAAAAACTAGAAAAAAAAATTAAGCAGTGAGCGGGAGCATTGTAGACAAACTATGAATCTTCTAAACGGTCTTACAACGGGTTAGTAGGAGGTTTAGGGATACGCATGGTTTCGTCATCGTATTTTATGAAAACTTATCCACAGAACTGATGTGAGGAACTGTTTAGTCGTTGAGGGAATTTTCAGCAACGACTTCAAAGGTTAAATACAAGATGATTTATGCTTGATATTTCTCTGATCGGAAATGCATGTAAAAACCTTAAAATATCTGGACTGACTGCAGACTAAAGCATCACACAAAGAACGTCTTCAAGAAGCACCACTCCTTCGTACCCGGAACTAGAAATAAATAAAATAGGTAGGCAAGTCCCCTACCGTTAAATTGTCGAAACTTTTGGATTATGCCCCTGAGAATTTCTGCATCTGAAGACACCTTAATCACGTTATTGAACTTTTCGACCACATTTGGATCCCTTGGCTTCAGGAATCGCAGATGGCTATACGAACGATTTCTTCTTCTACAGACTCAATTGATTGGAATTCAAATGGAATGAATAGAGCCGTTTCTTTCTTTTTTTTTCTTTATTTAGTGTAGGTCCCCTAAGAATTTCAAAAGGAAGGGAGGGTTGTCGGAGAGAGATGTTCCCTTCAAACTACAGGTTGTATCCCAGCTTATTTCAACCAAATCTGTAACCGAGTTGTATCGTAAGTAAACTAAACGGAAGGGAGAATGTGTGGAGAGCAGACTTCTCTTACTAGAGGTCACATCATCCAGCTGATCGATGGGTTCACCCGCTAACTCTAAAAATACAGGGTGGCCAATAATAAGTAACGAAGAGGCTTGCATTTAATAACTTTTTTATTTCTTAAATTATGTTTATTCTTTTTTTATTATAATGAAATCCACAACCTGGAGATTTTTTTTGATTAGTTATGGAAACCTACATCACGTAAATGCCTTCCAGTTTCGGTTTTACAAAGACGGGCCCTTTCTACGGCATTGTTCTTCCACGACAGCTGTTAATGTTTCTGGCTGCAGCGCCCTCATTTCTACACGAATGTTCTCCTTCAGCTGTTGGATAGTTTGCAGATCTGGAGAACGCGATAGCCAATTAATTGCAGATCTTAGCGAAATATTCGTAGGCCAAAATTGTGCCTTAGGAGTTCCGTTGTGGCTCTAGCGTGTGGGGAGTGAAAAAAAAACTACAAAATAAAATTAAAAAAAAACTCCAGGTTCTCATTCCATTACAATGAAAAAGAATAAAAATAATTAATAATTAGAAAAGTTAGCAAATATTTAAACCTCTTGGTGGCTTAGGTCACCCTGTATAGTGATATCGCCTGAAGAAGCATCTTGCACGAGATAAAGTGAGCCAAGTACTGAGGACACAACAAGTTGGCTGCAATTTAGGATTGGCTACTTGGCTGATGTTACTACTTGAATTGTTGAAAACATAAATTTCGTTTGAAATTCGAGCTGTGAACCATAACGTCAACACTTATGACTTGCAACAATCTACTGTCTATTTTCAGTGTATGGCTTACGCCAATAATCATTACGGTTCCAAAAATTCATTAAAAAAAAAAAACAACACTAAAAAAAAAAAAAAACATTTTGCAAAATTCAACAGAAGTCTTCATTCACTGGTTCGTTAGCAGTCGGAAAAGTGTTCCTGTGCTCGAGTTCCACCCCCTCAAAATCCGTGACCACAATTCAACAGGATTTTCGGAGGATGGGGAGCTTCCATAAAAACGTTCCTTCTGCGAATTCAATTCGAACATCGGTTGCATCTGCCAAAAACAAAAACTTCAGACTTGCCGGATGGCAATACAGAAACAGCTGGCGGTGTCTCGGCTACCCTTTGTGCATTTCTCGGAAATCGAACCGAGTCAGACCGGGGGGGGGGGGGCTGCATCGAGTGCAGTCAAGATTCTGAGAAAACATCTTGCTCTCCGTCCATGTAAAATTAAATTACAGCCGGATGCTCCGTTCTGCAGATAATACCGCATTAGAATTTCGATGTAATATGAATGGGCCGTCCTGATAGTCCCAAAATCTTCTTCCTTTTAGGGAAGAGGCAACAATTTACCGTAAGGGGATAACGAACACATTCCTGAATGGAGAAGTGAAAATCTTCACGGAATGATCGCACATCTTACAGACAGATCGAAGTTGAACCATTCTGCGCAAATTTTCCGATATCTTTCCCGAACTTTCCTCAATTTTTCTCTTTCGGGAAAACACCCTTCACGCTATTATTTTTCTTCCAAATCCAAAAGCACCACGAATAAGCATTTTCCAAACTCTCAGTTTCCCTCACAGCAAAATTAAAATCGAATCAACAACTGATCTTCTGGTCTTCCTGCAATTCCTTTCATTTTTGCTGCCATCATCCATCCATAAATCTTTTAAATCTTTGCATGGTGACAATGCTAATAAAACATTATTATGACGTTTGCAGTAACATTAAGTACTTTTCCCCCCTAGTGAGCCACCTTTCTATATTGGGGTAATAATCCCCCCTTCCCCATCCTTCGCCTCTGTCAATCATCGGCCATCATCTTATTTCTCTAAGAGCCCTAAAGATGACACACAATTCATCTCACTCCGAAGCCACCAGAAGCTGATCAATTCAATGGATAAATCATCTATTGCGGGGGAGTCTTCCGTTATTCACTTTCCTCAATTCTTTTTTAATCTCCTAGATGCACTTCCATGTTCCCCTTCTCACCCCTGTACTCGTTCCGGTTTATATCGCTCTGATGTTCATCTTCGTTTAACAAACATCTAAAATAATCTTCCCTCAGCTTCCAGATCTCCCTTCGGAATAGGATTTCGTGTTCATTTATTAATGTCCGCTGTTTGTTTGTTTGTTTTTTTCCATTAATTCGTGCATTTTCATTTCTTTTAACATCCTCCTAAACGTTATACGTAAATTCAACCCAGGTTTTATATTTTCCACCCATATGTTTTCTCTGCATTGTCCTATCTCTCATTATAAGCAATTTTATTGTCTTTTCATATAATGTAGTCTTAAAAAAATTAATTCTTTATTTTTTGACTTACGTAATTAATTTTGTAAGTTATTTTCACGTTTCTTTTTCATGCTGCCACCTGTTCTTCAATAACACTTCTGAATGTGATAAAAAAAATAACCTCTCTCCTTTAACATACCGAAGAGTGTATGAAGCGTCTTTCTTATACTGTGATTACCACAGACAGACAGACAGGAAGAACTGTTGACATCCATCTCGGAGAACATAAGATATATTCGACATCATCTTTAGAGCAAGTTGGGTCTAGCAGACCATCCCTTGGATACCCCTTAACACGGGATCAATTGGAAAAAGACAGAGGTGCTACACAGAGGTCATAAGTCAGAGAGACTGTTTTTAGAATCAACAAGTTTTATCCGGTCTCTTTCGACGAAATGTGAGTTAGCCGGTCTCATACGGATGTAGGGGGTTGTTTCATCCGGAAACTCCGGTTTTTCGTCCCCCAGAATAGGCAAACATGCCCCGTGAACACACGTATCTACAGACACTCCAGGAATAGGATTGACCGACCTATTCAGTGGGATTTCCGGTTTCGAATCGTAACAGGCCACTAGGCCTAATACGTGAAAGGGAGAAGAACCACAACAAATATGGCTGTATCAATTTACCAGGAATCTGAGAGACAGTCGTTTTAAGATCAAATTAATACTTTTCACTGTCTTTATCTAAAAATAGATGGCCCCAATGAGGACTTCAGTTCCTTGTGTTGTCCCTTTCCATTTTTGACAAAAATGATAAACTATTACTTATGACTAATTAAAAACTTTCTTTAATATTATGACTAGCTAGACTCGATGGCCGAGTTGTTAGCTTATTCGCTTTCCAACCCACAGGCTACGTGCTGGTTAGCGGGTGGTCTTAAACGACTGAATCGCCAGGTGATAGCGGTGCCTCGCTCACTGGAGTTCTGAATGGTACTAATACAAATGTAGCATAGGTCTTTGGAAGGTGGGATTCCATATAAAAAAAAATTGACGCATGAAGTTAGATTTGCACGTTCTTAGATCCGCTCTCATTTTTTAGGATGAACTACGTTTCATTCTCTTGCAAATGAGACTCGAGTGCAGAAATCGCAAATGTGCCCACAGAGGAACTAACCCACCAAGCTCATCTACAGGCGAAACCCACTTTATTCCAATCAGTTAAAAATAATTCGGCGGGAGGTCATCAAATAAAAAATGTAATATGGAACCGCATATAATCCGCAGCATCCAATAAAAAAGAATATAAAATGAGATCTTCATGATCATAATGAAGCTACCCGTTGCCCTGCATAAATAACGCACGATTTTTTTTTAATTTATTCGTATGGGGATCTCTCCTCCCTTCCTCAACCGTCCCTTAGGACTGGCTAAACCGTCCTGATTAGGGGAATTAAGTAATGACTGTAAATCCGTGTGTGTTCACGGGACGCCTGTTCTGAGGGACGGAAAACCCGAGTTTCCGAGTGACCCCCCCCCCCCTCACTATCAGCTAACTCACCATTAGTCGAAACTCACCAGATAAAGGTTCCCCAACTTATGGACGCGAATCGAACCCAGGTCTTTCCAACCCAAGGGCTTCGTCTATACCAGCTGAGCTACGGTGGCTCGTAAGAAGAAGAATCGGATTTATTGACGTGTCAGAATTCGTTTCCCACGTTGTACCAAGTTGGTCGAGCATCTGGTACCGGCCTGTTCAACAGAAATCGTCCGCGATGAACAGGTTTGGAGAACTGAGGAATTAAACATCACGAAATGTTGAGGCCTGTATTTATGATGAAGAAGTACCAACTGAGGAATCCTGTGCATTCTCACACAGGACTGGTATGCGAAAAAGTCAAAAATCATTGGCGGTGTGAGCGGCCTTTGGAAACTGCAGTCGTAGCAAGGAAGATGCTTCCACAGTTTTTCCTGCAGGTAGTCCAGTAAGTGTCGCAGTTTTGCCCAATGTCCAACCCAAAAAAAGAGCGATATTAAGGGGGGAGGATCCTAACATTTTTTGAATCAAAAATTACGATTCTGAATTGCGGATATGAAATGGTACAAAAGTTCAACGATTCTCAAACTGCATACGAACTGATACAGAAAAAAAAAAAAATACAAATTAAGAACGGATATGAGAATGCGTCTGAAGTTGAGGCATCGATGAGCTATCGCTAGAAATGTGTTATGCCAGACACAAAAGAATTCCACATTATAAACGCCACCTGCAATATCGTTCATATTCCTCTTTTAAAAACTTATATTCAAATTACGAAATTCAATAAACAGGTGTGTTTCAAGTGTAGCGACGCGCACTGCGTAGAATGGCTTCTCTCATTCGAATACCTCGCTTTCACGGAGTGCACCTGTTCTTACAGACAAGGCTCCGATGATTGTGTCATAGCGGAGTAACATCAGACCAGCAGTGGAGGAAATGCCACTGCTTTCAACCTGTCTGGGGTAGCAACCCCACTCTGCCATCGATGGATGACTGGTTACTCATCAAGGCGAAGTCTGTTTACTTGGAAAACACTCCTGAACAGCAGTAACGAAATTGAAAAGGCACAACATGGAATGATAAGAAATTGCAAATACGATAGACTACACAAAAAAGCTAAGAAAAGGTTCAGAAGATGTGGGTGGATACATCACGACAATTTTCATAAACAGAAAAGATAAAATTTTGAACCGTACATTGTTCTCACCACGCTGCTTTTAATGTTCTAAACTTCAGACCAAAACTAAACGCAGAGTTACAAGTGATCGACAGGGGCGTGGAATCAATCACTGACAAATTTCATTCAGTTTTGTTCGCTAATAATCATAATAATAAAGTTTAAAATACACCAACTTTTTTTAACAACGAAATATCTAAATATACAAAAACCTATTGAAAAAAAAGCTTAAGCCTCATAGATAATCTAGGAGAGGAATGCAAAGGAAACCGTATTGGGGTGGCAAAAGGAAGCTACCAACAAATAAAAAAAAATAAAACCGATTTGAAATGGTAAAAAAAAAATAAGAAAATAAAAAAAAATAAGAAAATATTTTTGAAACAAATGCAGAAGATGGTATACAACAGCATACGAAGAGAATAATGACGATATAACTGGAAAAATGAACTCCTTGTGAATATGACAACTGGTTCTCAAAGAATAAGAATTTAAAGTTCGGGGAGGAAAATAAAACCCCCAAATAAAAAAACAAAACAAAATCAAAACTTCTTTAATTTCAAGAGAAACATTACAAGTCACTGAAATGAAAATACTTATAAAGGAAAAGAAAATGCAAAAAATATGAATAATTTACAGATCCAAATTAAGTATTACCCCCCCCCTCACAAAAAAGAAAAAAAAGACGAGCACAGATCTGGAATTTAATAATCCTGTTTACTCAGTAAACAGGATTACTGTTCAAAACTAACAACAAATTTAGAAAATAAATAATTAAAAAAGGTGCTAAAGATTATTCAGAAATTATAGGGGCATTCTAACTTTTTAACACCTCAAGAAGTATAAGAAGAGTGATTAAAAGTAAATCGTGTGTCTTCAGGAAACGAAGGAGCAAATGGGGAGATGCAACGCAACCAATGAGAGAGAGAAAGAGGAAATTGCTTTCATTTATTTGCAGATAAAAATGAAAAAACACCATAAGACAGCCGTGTCGTAAAACATGACGGCAATATTGGAAGACAATGACGTACCAACAACTTCTAAGTAGCACAAAAAGTCTCAACAAGAATATGAAATACGATTCATATACAATCTTAATTCCAATAAAAGATTTGGTGACACATGTCGTAGCCAATTAAAGCAAACAGGAGTGTAAGGCTACGGACATCAGTATTATTTAACATTAATCTGGAAAAAAAATAAATAAATAAAACGGGTATGGATGAAGAAAATAGCAAAGACGTAGTGGTTGTTGCCTCGCCTTTTAGTTGCTTCAGCCGCATTTCAAAGAATTATGGCCTAAGCGACTAAAGCTACGAGGCCAGGGTATTTCTGTAAGTTGCGTGCGTTCTTCTGGTCGGTTTGCCTATTTGGCAAGATGATAAAATCCGAGATTTTGGAGGAAAACCCAACCATCGCTCATAAAAGAACGGCTGAGTCACCTTCAGTTGAACAGTCCTTTATGAAGATTTTTCTCACCCAGGACTTGCTGATTTCTAATCAATAGGCCGCAGTTGGAATCCAACCTTGGGCCCGAATATTTTTCCCCCTTACAAAACAGACAAATCAACTGGTGAACGCACTAAATTAATAGACATAATACACTGGCCTCATAGTCTGAAATGCCGTAAAGCCAAAACAACCAATCAACCATGAATGTTTGTCTTCACGTGATGGATGACGTCACTGCTTGAAAAAAAAAATGTTGGTCTCTAGAGTAGTTTCCGGATGACGTAATTTGGAAACTTTACTGTATCCTCAGTGCACGCAAGGTACTAATACACTATGTTTACTATTTTTTGTGGGTGGTATTTACTTAAAAAAAGACGTGGTTCGAACCCAGGTCTATCCGTCAAAGAACAACATCGCTACCGAGATTAAGGATCACAAAAGTGCAGAAACAAGTTACGACACGAAATATTCAAACTAGCATCGTAACACCATTTCTTCAGCCTTTGAGATTGGGGCAACCTTGAGAAGGCTTCAGTTAGAGAAGGAGAAGAACTGCGGATCGAGCGCTTGTTTCTTTTACTTGCTGTTATTAAACAGTTGAAGTAATATGTTTAAGAAACACGCATCCGCTTCTGTTTGAGTGACGGCTGCATGGAATGAGCACTTCTTCCAATGTAGCAGACAACAGTGTCGAGTCCAATTCAGCGCATAGAAATGTTGCGGCCCAAATTTCTAAAAGCCGTGAAAGTGAAGACAGCAGAAATGCCCAACTCTTTTCGTCACTCTGATGCCTTTCCTGAAAGTTTCGGTGACCTCACCGACCTGCTTCACGAGTTTCTTTCCATCTTAAGGATTATATCTTTTAATCGTATCCACTGCAACTGATCCTCAGACATTGGAACCGTCCTGTAATTCCACGAACTGATTGACGACTCTACGAGAATACCTTTTCTGGAAAAAGGTGGTTCTTTCTCATCACGTTCGTCATATTCTCAGCGATTTTGTCCCTTTTGAATTACACCGATTTTTAAATTTCGATTTATACTACTTGAAAATTTCTAGAACAATCAAATGTTGCGTAAAACGGATTTTTATTATCAAAATCTGTTTTAGTTATTTATTTCTGAAAATGAAATGACATCACAATTCTTGTTTAAATTGGACAATTTTAGTATCCAAAGCACAAAACGACCAACAGAAATCTTATGTGTGTCCAGTCCTCGCTGAATAATAAAAAGTACGCCCTTCTTCACACGATCTTTCCATCTGCTACGCAAGCTCTGCTCATACAATGCGTATTCGTGCAGCAGCCTTCATCTGTTGCACGGATATGGGTAAGGACGACAAACAACCACTTACAGTTGCTTCCCTTTTATCAGACACGAGTTCGCAGAGTAGGGTTACGAAATAGCGCATGAATGCGAACGGCTAGCATAAGAGATAGATAATAGCTGTGACACTCGTCTGGAGTGCTTCAACAGTACGGGAGCTGATGAGAGGTCTGAGCAGCAAAAAAAAAAACAGAAGTTAGTTAATCGTGAGTATTAACAAATGAAAGAAGAAAGTGTTAGCGAAAAGAAACCCTTATAATTAAGGGTGAAAAAGGGTATGTCATTGGAGGGAAAAAAACAAACAAACTTGCAACTTACATCCAGCCTAACAGAGCAACTATTATTTTTTTTTTTTCACTGTCTACTACACTAAAGCGGGTATTCGCTCTCCAACAAAAAGGCTGCGGGTTCGATTCCCGATGTGGGCATGTTTATGATTGGAACTTGTGTAAATCCGTCCTCCTTCACTGCACAGAACCTTCCTTTCACTCTTCTCTCTTATTAATCTCATTAAGGCTACTCTACGAACGCCTGGGAAGAGCTCGTGTCTTTTAAGTAGCACAAGGCAACTCCAACGTCGAGGATTGTATTCTCAGAAAGCTTTCCGGTCCATTTTTCTATATTTATTTATTCGGCTATGAAATAAGGATGGAGCTTTAACAATCTTATTTTTATTAATTTTGCATCGCGAGCATCTTTTTGATATTTTTATTTCGTTATATATGCTCAATAACAATGCCGAAATATTTAACATCGCTAATAATGATAATCACCAAACTTCTACTTAACAATAGCGTTCCTAATTATATACAAAATGCCCAATAAATAATGAAAATTTTAAAACCTCGAAATCTTTGATTTTTTGTTGTTGAGAAGTTACTGGCAAAGCAGCGACCAAGCGAACGAACTCAATTCATAAAGTCTGCCAAATATGCGAGCAGTTCTGGCCCAAATACCAGCCAACTTCAGAGGGCAACTTTCCCCGAAATAAAATCTCTAATCATTGTAATCTGTGACCAGATTGTCACGTTGCCTGAAATTCTAAAAAAAAATGCTGTCGTCACTTCAAAGTAGGATCACACTAACTGGGAAGCAATGGATGAGAAAACTGTTCAGCCGGGGAGGGGCTACTCTGCAAATTAAAATACCATTGGGATTAAAAAAAATTTTTTTGAGTCCCACCCAAAAAAGATTATAAACTTGCCACACATTATTAATTTGAGTGGGCTAAGGACTACACAGAGAACCATGCTTTAAAGAGCTTTTACGCTTCCAAAAAGCCAGTGGAGGCCTCACACTGGTCGATGGCATCCTCAAACACCCATGTCCTCTGTGAGATTCGAACACGCAGGTTGGGAGAGCAAACGCGCTCACCATTCAACTCATCAAGCTATACAATCTTGGTGAGTTGAATGGTCAGCGTTAATATCCTCGCTTCCAAAGTTAATATTCTAGCCCATGCAGTGTTCTATGCGACTTCATATGCATCAGTATACCTCAATTATGCATGAACAAAATGTTTCTTATCTTATAACATTTCTCATCCAGACATTGAAATGAACTTCTTGCAGCCACAGAACTTCCTAACTCATAGATGACATCAAACATTTCGTTTGATCGGAAATGGCTGGGTTCTAATTTCATCTAGGTTCCCCCAAGAACCTTTATAACGTTTGTTTTTTTACCTCAACTGAAGTTATTAGGTCTCAAACGGAGGTGACAGAATTTTTTTTTTTCTCCAAGAAACTGGTATTTTTCGTCTCGTAAAGCAGGTACAGAAGCCAGAAGAACAAACTCGGCCTCATGGCCTTAGCTGCTTCTGCGCAATTCCAAATCGTTTTACGGCAAATTTGTTATTATGAATTACCAATCCCTGAACAGGACAGAAATACGATGATTAGACTAGGTCGGCTGAGTGGTCAGCGCATCGGCTCTTCAACCAACTGCGGGTTCAAATCCTGCTGTGGACGTGGATGTTTGTGATGGACTTTAGGTGGGAGATGAATTGCGTTGCGTGAGAGACCACCTCCCCGCTAATGGCTTGAAAAGTTCCATATTTGGTCTTTAGAGCAGGGTTGACTTGATAAAAAAAATAATAAATAAAATGTTGACACACTAACAGTATACTAACGTACTATAGGTTAACAATTTTTCGTGGGTGAAAGTTAGGATAATCAGTCTTTCTCATACGGATTTCGTGAAAAATGTCGTGGGAATTTATTAATACCGTTACAGTGGTGCTCCCTACAGTTCCTACCTCTGAGCTAGTTGTGTGTTTGAGGCACATCAGACAATGGTTATTAATAATTAAAAAAGTAAAATAGGAGAAATTAAAAAAGGTAAAACTACAGATTTTTTATATAATAATAACTCAAAGTAAAGCATAAGTTTGAGTAGAACTTAATCTTCGATTATATCTGCAGTGGTATTCATAATTCACGAGGTTGCTTTCGTGGTGCACCTAAACTCTGAGTCCTGATGCATTAAGAGAATGACATAAACTGCACTTCGCCTCCCTCATAACATGACATCGATTCTAATTGTCGCTGATTGAACAATCAAAAGAAACATCTGCTTGAGTCTTTCGTTTTTTAAATTCCTTCAATTACTGCAGGCATCGAGGTGTCAGAATTGAAAGAAAAAGGTATTCAACAAAAGGTTTTCTCTTTTGCTGAGAGAGAACCCTCCACATAAACTGGGTTAAGGGAATGCAAGGGTTGTTCCAAGCCGCATTAACTGGTTCCCGAGAGAGAATTAACTAGTAAAGGCTCGTGTGTCGTGAAGGTCAGTTATTAACGCCAAGGAGAATTTTGCATGAGTTGGAATCGGAGGAGTGATGACGGGAGACAGGTCAAGCATCCTTTGCGCTTGACTCGAACTTGTCCTTCAAAAATGATGAGCGCGAGTTGGAAAATCACTTGGGAAGACTTCTGCTGTGGAAGAGACTGAAAGCCAAAACGCGACCAAGAACCAGGGGTCGCTTTACGAAAATACCAACGGGATTTCGTCAGGTGGGGAAATGGCCAGAAGCTGCCTGAACACACTCTCTAGCACGCTAACATACGTTTTGTTCCCCCCCCCCCTTCCCAGAGCTCATACGTCGTTTTGTTCCACTCATGCGCCACTCAAGCAGTCAAAAAAAAAAAAAAAGTTTTTGGATTTTTTTTTTTTTAATAAAGTTAATTTTTCCCTTTTTCTTTCTTTCTTTCTTTAGTCGGAAGTCGCCAACTTGCGACCATTTTCAGTAGTTGCCTTTCTTAACATTTAAGCGACATCTACGATCTCAAATTCTACGAAAATGTCGAGAATTGAACGGTCTCAGTATTAACCTGCCTAGCAAGCGGGGGTCACGCTGATTATTGTTATCTTCAGATGTGCTGATTGGTTTCCAACTCCCGTTCCGCTCCACTGTGGCTGTTATCGCTGCCCGAGCCTCGATAACGCCAACTCTCGCCCAGTTCATCACAAGAAAAGTCCAGCAATCGTAATACGAAACTGTTTCGGTTTAATGCGACCCAACTTCTTGTCGCTTGGGAATTAGAATCGTATGCATTGCCGCGCCGAGTGCTGTGGATCGCCGCAGGCGAATGACTTCGTTCTCATGGGCAGAGCTGTCGGTCTGAATGTCTGACTACAGCACGACAATCGTGCACGCTGGAAGAGCCCTACTTTCTGCTGGTGGGTAACTGCCGTTTCGGAACCAGAAAAGGTCACTCCTTTCCTACGGACAACTAATTGTTGCAGAAATGACCCCCGGCCGCCTGCGCAGGCAGCGCTTTGCATGTGCGGCATTCTCGCAGTATTAAACCCAACAGGCGTTCGTTTCGAGGCCCACCCTCGATCTGTATTTAAATAAGCCTACCGACAAGCGCTGCGTTGCATCTTCGTACGCAGCGTTCCTCATAACTTACGAATCCGTCGCACGAGCATTCCAGACTAGCACTCGGTACGAAATGGTGACCACGCCCTTCTAGCCGCCAGTCAGTCTCGCCCCCACTTCCTGCATCCTGACCGGAGCTGTACGTGCTGTGACGTGATCGTTATTCGTCTGAAAAAGAGGCCACCGAGATAAGGGGGCGATCGGGGGGGAATGAAGACGACGGATAATCTACGGCTGACCCTCAACTTTAACCTATTCCTACAGGTGAAGGTGAGGCGGTTCGGATCATTACAAAATGTCAAGCTGCTTGCAGCAGCACGGCTGTCAAAGCTGTTACAGGAAACGGACGAACGCCTTTCGCCCATCTACGTCCTCGGAATGTTTGCGAGTTGGAAACGACAGAACGGCGTGTTGTTGCTATCTGCAGAAGGACAAGCATTTGCTTTATCGCCGAGGGTCGGGTCACACCCACACCAGCGAAAACTCTCCCCTCGCCACGAGTGCTAACGTTCCAGCTGGCAGTGACCACGTAGCAGGCGCGCGCCTTGATGGTGGCGTCTCATCTTACAAACTAAAAAAAAAAAAAAAAAAATATTAAAAAACCCGGAAAGATCGAATCCCACCTAAGGGTTGGTCGCGGCGGGGCTCCAAAGCTGTGTTTTTCTTCTAAGTCACTTACCTGGAAATGCGAAGCATGGATCTTGCGATGATATTAGCAGTGACGGCAGGAGCAAACCCAAAGCGTGCGTTCCGCCATGTTCTAGCGAGGCGAGCTACAAGTAGTGGCGACTGCGCGCGCTTCGGCACGGCCCACACTCGGCTAGCATGCTGGTAACGTAATCAGGATAAATGGAAGTGCGCATGTCTAGGAGCCACACCTGGGGCTCGCGAGTGCCGAGTCCGCACGTCGACGTCCCGATCGGTGCCGTTTCCCACAGTTGTTGCCATGGGCGACAGCGAGGCTCTGGACGCTCTTGACAACAGAAAGCTTTCAGACGACACAGCCTTTCGTAGGGTTGGAGGAAATGGCGGTACGACTCGGCAAAAGATCAAATATTCCAAAGCGAGCGATGAATTCGTAGGATTAATCGGGGCGTTCGGTTGCAAAGTGACGTCATGGAAATGAACAGAAAAAAATCATTTCTGAATTGCTTCGCATTAAGGAGGTGTTCGACTTGGGAGTGGAAAATCTTTGCAGTTATGATGGAAAACATTGAAAGCAAGAGAGAAAGTTCGGAATGAATTTCATGGTTAAATTCGTGTGGAACAGTAGAGGGTGTTAGCAATCGACAGCACCATCCTCTGGGTTTGTTACTCAGGGATTCGGTGTACTGTATGTCACCCCATAGCGTTTCAATGACCGCAGTAACAGGTAGCATTACTTGAGTCAGCCATTCCTCTTGTCCCATGTCGGTACGAACTTGCGTCTGATTACAATCCCTACACGTTATGTAATATGTTGTGATACAAGTGCTAAAGAAAAAAAATTCTTTTGCTGACATCAATTCATAAAATGTGAAGTATGAATAAGGTTTATAGCATAACAATATAGAGTAATGTTAAATAACATTTTCGCATTTGGGAAATTACCAATTATTATTTGCAGAAAATCCAGAGATGAATGAATATAAATAGGGGAATATTGAAGATGCAACCTTATTTCATAGGGAATAAACAAAGAATCTTTTCGAAGTTTCGAAAAAGTAAAGAACACCTCCAAGCATGGACGTCCACAGAAAATTTTCCAGGGGAGACCAATAAATTTTTATTTAATTTTGGGTTTTTTTTCTCAAGTAGATCCCAGGGGGGAAGTGCCCCTCCCCCCTCTGCGGAGGCCCATTCCTCCAAGGACTCAATCGTGAGGGCCCTCCATTACACAGCCCGCACCCTCTCTCCTACTTATTCCTCAGACTACACTATTTCAAATATTTAAAAAAAAAAATCCGAAAAAGGTAACGAAAAGTACTGGCTCACTGCTCCCCGCCCACCATTGAACAGGGGAGAAATTATGGTCTTCTCACTTTCCCTACCCTATGGTGTTTTTTTTTTTTTTTTTAATTGACAAATCGATAAAAGTTACTTGAAAACAATTTTAAACTCTTCCTTAGAGAAGCCTAACACTAACGTGGAAATCGCTCTGATTAATTAGTTTTAAAATCAAATGCAAGTGTGTGTGTGTGTGTGTGTATGCGCGCGCGTGCGGTCGCGAGCTACTCATGTTCCTGCTACTTCCTACTTGTATTACTACTACTTGCTGCTCATATTACTCCTGCTTGGTACCTTTTAATACTCGAATTACGTCACACGCCTGTCTAACAAGGGGTGTGACAACTCTATAAATTCTTTAATAATATACCGGAGACACAAATTGGTGACAGACATGCTCGATGATCTTGAGCTTCACTTTGAAGTACTGGTCTGACGTTATACGCAATAACAATGATATTACGTGCGTCATTTTGTATGAATAAAAGTTTACAAACAAATGTATACGCTGCAATCATAGCCAAATAATATTACTTTGTTTTTTTAATGAACTGTATAAATTCTTATTTCAATACTAATAGTCACTGAGATTTTTCAATGAGGATCAAAAACGCATTATATATTTTATTTTGTATTTTTTAAATACTTTAAAGAAACTCAAATATTAAAAAAAAACCGCACAAATATGTAATACTATTACCATATTATGTGGCTAGCTAGTTTTTAATTGAAACTGCTGAATAATATAAACATTTATTGCGCATCTGCAATGACCACATACATTTCTGAGATACTGGAAAGCTGCGCCACCTAACGACCATTGCGCACATATTGGTTATTTATTATACGAAAAGTAGCCTGACGCTGATATGAAAGAATTTTGCTATAAAAAAAAGTAATGATGAAGATAATTTAGAGATTGTAATAATTTCATTAAACCAAGACTAAATACAGTCCGCTTTTATAAATTTTCTATCCATATATTAATTTCGCATTTAATACTTAAAATTAAATGTATGAAAACTAAGTGTTGACAATTTAATAAATTTGTTACCTCTTATTTGCCACATAGGAAATAATGTTCCGTGTGTTTTTAAAAACTTAAATATATGCCAAAATCTCCGTATTTAGAGAAAACGTTTACTGTGATTTTTTTTTTTTTTTTTTTGTTGGGAAGAGAAAATAAAATATTTGTCTTTGCATTACTTGACTAATTAGACAACATGCATAATATACAATAACATTATATACAATAAATACAAATTACAACATTAATAAATTACAATAAATTGAAATTTATAAATTACAATAAATACAATAACATCACATGCAAAATGTACGGTGGGTTGGAGATTAAGAAATATTTATTCTTTTAGCCCATCTTGTTTATTAAAGTCGTCTGTGCTAATTGATCACTAATAATATTTATTAGAAAATTAATCTGTATGATATTTTTTTCTTTTTTTTTTTGTTATTTAGATAAAATTTTTATTTTGCTGCAGGTTTAAGACGTGCAAGGGGAATTTGCACTTTCTCCTGGATTTACTGCTTTTAATTCAAAATGGAGTAGCGTACGGAACAACTATGAAATTATCTCGGAAATTTAATCAACTGAAACCATTGGAGTAATGGATAGAATTGTGAGTACATTTTATGCCCTGATTTATATTATTTTGCATACTAACGCCTAAATTGCATTCTACCAGTAACATTGTAATATGATATTTTTAAAAAAAATATTAATATACATTCATATACAAATATTAATTACATATAAAGTAACTCTGTTCACACTATTAGGATTGAATTAAAATAACCCTCTTAACGAAAAAAACAAAGTTATACTTAATTACAAAAAATTTAAATAATTTGCTGTAAATAATTGGATTGGAATGGGCGGATGGAAAAGAAGATGATAATAATGTTTCATCCGTATAATTTTATATCAAGAATTTATTTTATCATTTTCGAAGAGATGGGAGAAATGCCATTAACTGATAAATTTGCTAAGAATTCGTAAGTACTCTGAACAGATCTTCAAGCTTACCGATAACTGATATAAATAAAATCACACAAAGAGAAGAGTACATAGCAATACAAACGAGTTAAAGATTTGTATATCAGTTAATGTTGCCTTTTGCTTAGCTCAACTGATGTCGTTCTACTGAATCTATGCTTACACAGTGTCGCTTGCTCTACAACTGTATGGTGAGTTAGGCTTAACCGCACACGAGTTATTATTTTAACGGTGTCTCCATGGAGTCAAAAGACTCATCGCGGGAGACCCGACATCGACACACTAACCATTATTTACGCAATGCCTGCCATACCTCTCCTTAAATTCATTCACAGTTGAAGCATTCACAACCACCTCTTGCAAAGCATTCCACCCATTCACAACCCTCCAAGTAAAAAATCTAGTCCTAACACCGTTGTTAACCACACTCTTACACAATCTCCAGGGATGGTCCCTCGTTCTCTCACTTCCTGCACTGGTCTTAAAAATATCATCAGTATCAATCCTGTAAAATCCCTTTAACAATCTAAATCCCTTTACCATATCTCCAATAAGAAATTCACTCAATACAGAAACACAACCAAAAATCAGATGGGATTTTTATTACTTTACTAACAGATGCAGAAATATAATTTACACAGGCGAATAAAAGAGTTTAGTTCGTACTGTATTCAAGTTTGAACGTCGTGTTTCTGAAGGGATACGGAGATGGAGAAAGTGCATGCTCGCTGTTTAACTAACCGCCGACTTCGATGCGTAAACTGTTATAATCCTAATCCTCTGGCCCCTCTCTTAAGCTGTTAAAGCAGCTATCAATTATAGGGTGTTTTTTTAACGTTTTAATGTAAAAATGAATAAAAGTTTAAAATAATAAAAATAACAAAAAATCTTTGCCATACCCACAGTCGAATATACTGTAGGTTTAAAACCTTTTGTGGGTGGGAATCACATAAAAAATTAAGTATAATAACAGGGCATGCACAGTTCAGATTACACTTCAAGAATGAGGATAGTTAATCATTGGAATAAACTCCATTTTGAGGATTTCTCATCCCCAAAGTTGTTTTCCTCTGCTTCCAACCGGAGGTACTCGTGGAAGAAACTTCCAAGTTTTTCTCAGCCTCCTCTCAAGTATACTAGCATAAATCTTAACTGTAATACCCAATAGGGAAATACCTCTGGAAGTCTCACATTCAGCTTTATTTCCTTTTTTATAAATGGTACTATCAAAGTGTTATTCCAATCACTGAAATTCGACCTTCCTACCATGCTTTCCTGAATTATATAGTGTAGCTGCTGTAAAAACTTTTATACCGCTATACGTAAGCATTTCCCGAATACCATCTACTCCAGCTTCCTTTCCGCATTTCAGCTTCTTTCCACCTCAAATGGGTGTGTACTCCGCATTGCATTTCTCTTGAATATCACCTGCTACTGTTCTGCCATTAAAAGATTGCTAACGAGATAAGCAAAGTAAATACTTCAGTCACCCAGAATGTATCATCTGATTCCTTTTACAATACTCTTTCTCCGGTTCTAAGCTTTAACAATCTGTCACTTTCCTAATAATCTTATATACACACACACACTTACCCTTTCTCTACTTCTAAGCTTTTACAATAGCATAGCGCTCGAGAACACTTTGCCACCTTTCTGGTATTTATTTACCTTCAATATTCTTCCCATGATTTTTGTTTAGTAACTTTTACCCATTGCTTCACTTTCTTGCATCTTTCTTTGAATTCTCAGAGCACATGACTTACTTGCCAAAAGCTTTCGATCTAGTTCTTCTTTTCATAGACTGTCTTTTAACTGTTTTAGTCCATGAAGCTTTGAGGATGGTTTTTCCCCTATCATTATAGACAACTTCAACACATTCTTTCCTCGCTGAATCAATCAATGTTTTTTTATTGTTTTGCTACTCAATCTACGTTTGGCTCTTGATTTCAAATACGTTCACTTTTTAATATTTCGAGTGTAGTTGATCTCTGAAAGTTACTAGTCTCTGATCGCTAACTTATAGTACATAGAGTAAGATAATTCGGGATATCTTCTTCTGAAACCTGGTTCTTTTTTTCAAGCCGTTAATAAGCAGGTGATGGTCTGGTTTCAGCAGAGCTGAAAGGTTCAGTCAGACATCAACAAAAATTCGTTCCCATCTTCTCTATTGATCAGCTGACTATGAAGACATCCTTGAGAAGTCCTGGCAAAATGGTTGTTCTCCTTTCCTCTGGTTTGCAGGAACTTTTGAAAGCTGTGATCTCAACTCCTGCATACCACAGGAAATACACTCATTTTAAATGCGTGGCATCGGTCGCTTTTACGGAAATTTCAACCAGTCCAAAAGGTTCATTCCACATAATGAGATGGCACTCTCAGATTACTTAAAATGGTCGGATTAACTTTGCTAACTTCTGTAATCCCCTTCTATATCTCACCTTTCATGGCTATTGAATCACACGTCGATTATTTTATGATTACGTCTGTTAAATGAGTTTGTGCTCAGTCAGTTAGGTCTTTGTCCTGCAATGCGCATCATAAAGGTCGGTAGAGGGATTCCCTACTGACCTTTATGAGCCTCGCATTGCCGAAGGTAATCCAACCGAGTTCTCCTCAACTGAAGTTTATGATCATATTTTAAATGCACTTCAGGAATTATCTGACAATATTTCAAAGTAACAAACATTATACGCAAGAATGTAGTTGTGATTAGCATAAAGATAAATAAATAATAGAAAATAATAATAATAGTTCAGCTATACTTGAATTAATCAGCTACAAGTTGTTTACTTTTCCCAAAAAAAATTAATCCAAATGTTGAAGTAGCAATTTATTCATCATTTTTTTTTTTTAAATCTATCAAGAAAGAATTCCATATTATTTAATCTTCAACAACTCTGTTATGTTTTGATACGTGATTGCAAGGTGAGATTTCGTCATCTTAAATACAGTGAAATATTTTTTTTTTTTTCCCCACGACCCTCACAAACGAGTTCTCAGTTGGCTTCTGAGTATATTTTCTTATTTTCCCAAATCTGTGGATGTATGTTTACGAGTATTAAATTATCTTGTGAATAACAGAAAAGATAGGACTCGTACGGCAAATTGCAAGTGTATGGTAGTAGAAAAAGTTAACGCAGTAAACTTGTTTGGGATTAAATATGATTGGAATTTAAGTTGGAAACCGCAAGTCACCGATGTCACAAACAGAGTGAGGATTTTGTTGAGAAGACTTCAATAATTGAATAGATTTAAGATAAAAAGCCAAACGGCTATATTTTCTGGCAAAGTTAATTAAATTAAGGGGATAAAAATCCCTTATGGTTTTTCAGCCAGTATGAGAAACTCCAAGATCGAAAACTACGATATAAGAGTTTCATGCCGAAGAACTCTCGGCGAATCCAAGCGTAAGTGACCACCTGGTAGTACAACACCAAGGCAACTCGAAGCAAGGCCCCCCCCACTATCCTTGATATTTTCTCATAATGTAAAACACAGCCCCTAGGGGATGTAATACTGCTTTACATTATGAGGAGAGGTCACTACCCAGACCGGTTTCAACCTTATTTGAGGTCTCATCAGTGAGTAGGTAGACCGGGAAGATAACAAGGTTTAAGTGAAAAGAACTTACATACCTTCACTATACGAATCATCCAGGTCTACCTACTCACTGATGAGACCTCAAAAAAAAGGTTGAAACCGGTCTGGGTAGTAACCTCTCCTCATAATGTAAAGCAGTATTACATCTCCTAGGAGCTGTGTTTTACATTATGAGAAAATATCAAGGATAGTGGGGGGGGCCTTGCTTCGAGTTGCCTTGGTGTTGTACTACCAGGTGGTCACTTACGCTTGGATTCGCCGAGAGTTCTTCGGCATGAAACTCTTATATCGTAGTTTTCGATCTTGGAGTTTCTCATACTGGCTGAAAAACCATAAGGGATTTTTATCCCCTTAATAATTTAATTGAATAGATTGTTAAACTTAAATATGTTGCAAATATTATAACCTCTAGTTCCGACTCAGAATAAAATAATTCAAAATTTTAACTAGAAACAAATCTAAGGATATTGCAACGTGCAATAAATATACCATACTAGACATATTACTGTTTAGATATTTATACGTCTATGGGCTACTTATATTAATAAAAAACAATGAATACGTAAATATTAAACAACATGTTTTCAGTTGACATAATAAAAACGTTTCTAAATCGAATAAAGTGGGGGGATACATAAACATATTTATTTAGCGCCAAAATTATTCAGTATTCTATCTTTATCAGGAAAAAATGAAGCCAACCTAAACAAATACAGCAATTTGATCACTGGATATTCAGTTTCCTACAGTAACGACGAAATTCTGTAAATTATTATATTTAGAACTTCAAGCAGATTGGTTGTATTCAAGAATGCAGTTTCGTGTGTAAGATTTAAATATTAAGGGCCGTTTGAAAAGTTTGGTAAAAAAAAATAACACTTTTTTTTTGGAAAAATCACCTTTATTTCTCAACATAGTCTCCATCGAGGTCTACACATTTGGTCCAACGAGTTTCCAATTTCTTCAACCCATCTAAAAAGTAGGATTTGTCAAATTGTGCAAACTAGTCATTGACAGCCTTGATGAAATCCTCATTCGAAGAAAATGTTTTTCCGACCGAACCAAATTTTTAAGTTTGGGAACAAGAAGAAGTCACACGGGACCAAGTCCGGAGAATAATACGGTGGATGTGGAACCAATTCAAACCTAAATTCGGTCAATTTTGCCATTGCGACGGCCGATGTGTGGGACTGTGCATTGTCTTGATGAAAGAGCACTTTTTTTGTGCGCGCTAATCTTGGCCGTTTATTTCTTCAGTTTCTCTTTTAAATGGTCCAACAATGACCCATAATAGACTTGTTATTATCTTACCCTTTTGCAAATTGTCTATCATGATAATTCCTTGAAGGAATTGTGTTGCCGTCTATTGGAAATTTACCAAACTTTTCAAACAACCCTCGTATTTAACTGCTTTGTTTATTTAGCTCCAAAATCAAATTGCGTTGTATAATGCAAGTTTTTTCTGTATAGTGGCATGTTGCTCCCCCCCCCCCAGACAATGATGATGCATTGCATAACTCTGTAAATTTACGCGTATTGCAACCTAGACGAGCTGTTTCTCTTAGGTTATACATACGATTACCCAAACTTGTTTACTATAATATGATATAAAATTGAGAATAAAATTATTTTATGATTAAAAAAAAATCTGTCAAATCAAACCTAGTCTGGTTAAAAATTTCTGCGACAGTGCAAAATTGGTGACCTGGAATAAACAAGTGCCGTTTATTAGCTGATTATCATTCGACAAGCATCGGAGTTGATTGTCAGCTGAAGGGTGAAACCGTAAAATGAGTGAGTGTTGGATCTTGTAAATGCAACTGCTAAGATAAGTGAAAATTCAAAATCCTTTTTACTAACTCGATGAAGGATCCAAAAAGCAATAAACACTCATTTTTTTGTAAGATTTCGTTTACTGATGAGAATATTTCAGAGATGAGCTAATATGACTCTTGAAGAACAGCACTTCGGACTAATTTCCAGGGATTACTGAAAGGAAGTGCTGCTTCCCCGATTTTCAACGCATTGCAAATGTTTTCATCGACAGAAGATGATCTTTGTACAGCACTGAGGGGGTGGAATTACTTCCTTAGGCCTTTTCAGGGTCAGTACACCAGTTGTATTAGAATGCTTTATTATCCGTAAAAATGCACGTCAGAGTTAATTTCGATAAGTTTTTCTGAAAGTTATTTTCATCATTTTTTAGATTCTACCAAATAACATAAATAAAGTTATTTTGTATAACAAAGTTTCATAAATAACAGTTAATAAATTATTTGTCAATGTGATACTCATCGATGACTAAGGGGACGGCGTAAAAGCACAAAATATGAAAAAGGATGCACGTAACATTAATTACGCACACCCAGCAACTTACTGTATTCATTCCGTGTTCTTATTGTGTATTGATATCAAAAGATTTGCAATTGCTTATGCTGGATGGACATCCAATTCACATTAAATGGACCTCATTTCACTCCATTTTGGCAGTACGATTTATTCTGTTATTTTTAGTAAATCGGTGGGTACCTCATTAATCATTGCATGTAAATAATGCAGTTACATTTCGCATGGATTCCTTTTCTTTAATATGATCTTATATATTAGAAGTATCAACTTACTTGAAATCCAGACGAAGAAAACATGTTCTGATGTACGCTGCTTGTAGGAATCCGATGACCACTTGCTTATTTGTCGTGAAAGGTGTTTCAAGGAACCGCTCTCACTCGAAAAATGTGCCATGGAAGTGCCGTGGAATGGCAAGAGGCAACACATTTCAGAATTAGGACTGTGATGGAAAAAGGTTCATTAATATTTTTTTCATGTCATATGGATAAAGAAATACATTTTATTCCAACAATTAATATTTATAAACCAATAAAACAAGTATAATCCTTCTTCTTTGAGTGCCATCTCCTATCAGAGGTCAACGACCACCTTGGCAAATTTGGAGTGATATCTTCAGCCATTCTGAATAGTCTTTCAGAGCTCACATTCCAGCCGACAGTCCACTGTCTGTCGGCTGGAATCTTCTTCGTCTTCCTTGTCCTCTACTTCCAAGTATAACATCACCATCTAAACATTGAAAGATATGAACCCACAAAAACACTACATTTTTAGGACAAATGATTGAGTCTTGCACAGAGATCTTCTCAACAAACTTTCATCTTATGGTCAGCCTTCCACCTTATACATTTGGGTAACTAGTTTCCTTTTTTTTTAGTTATTCGCTACTTATCATACTGAATGATGTTCTCCCCTTTAGATTTCCTAAAGGGGAGAACCACTTAGGAAATCTAAAGCGTAGATTGTAGCCAGCGTAGGTTAATGTCATTGCACCCACTTATTTTTTCCTGCACATGACTCACTGATCACAAATAGTATCTGTAGTTTTGTTGATGACCACACCCTCCATTCCTCTTCTTAATTCGACAAATCTCGCAGAGCACAATCATCAGAAACTTCAGTCTTTCAATATTAGTAGCTTCAAGTTTGATATTCTTCAGTGAAGAAAGGATAAAACCTGATTGAATTTCAGATGCGAGCCACCTTAGCTCAGTCAGTATAGACGAAGCCCTTTGGTCGGAAAGACCCGGGTTCGATTCCCATCAGTGAATCGAACCCAGGAACCCTTTATCTGGTCTCTTTCGACTAAAGGTGAGTTAGCAGGTAGAGGGTTTTTTCATTAGGAAACTTCGGGTTTTTCGTCCCGCAGAACAGGCAAACTCGCCCCGTAAAAACACACGGATTACAATCATGAATACGTCCAGCCATACGCCGGTCCCGAGCCCGGATAAAATGGGGGAGGGGGAGAAGTATTGGTGAACTATCCTGTAAAAATCTCACCAGGAATATTTTGTTTCAACAAAGTCACCTACGGTCAGAAACGACCGAAAGGGAAAACCAGGAATATCAGATGCTACGAAAAAAAAAACCCAAATTTTCTTCTTTCTCTTTCATTCCGTCTACTTCGGTTCTTTGGAACAGCGTCCCTCACTGTCTTTCTGAAGAAAGCAACCCTCAGTTATCCTTAAAAACACATGGATTCCTTCTGTCTCTAATTTCTTGCTCAACGGTATATGGCAATAAGGTGCTATGGGCTTTGACCTTTAGTGTGGACTAAACACACACACACTGTTTATGGAATAGCAGCGTTGTTGAAATAGTTTGGGCGTGTACCATAAAAAACCTGTTCTGAAAAGAAACTACAAAATGAAATCCCACTCTGTTTATGTACTTATGTACTCTTCCATTTCTGTCCGTTTGTTTGTTTTTTTCTTTACCGATTATATTATGAATTACGGCGTACGTGTTAAGCGATGTAGTGGAAGTGTATATTGCCATGCATTACGGGAGGGGATCACCATCCAGACCGATTTTTACCTTTAATGATGACTCAGAGAGATAGATGGAAGCAACAGCTGATAGAAGTATCGTAGTACTGAAGATTCTTCATATGCAAACTTTGATGACAGTTGGCTAAAGGATTGTAAGAATATCATAATTTCTTGTCAAGTATAATTAACTTATACTCAAACGGGAAAAAAAAAAAACTTTCGGTCGGTCCTATTACATCAGAGTTGACAGCGTGAATCAGCCATTTATCATAAATCTGTTTTGAGGAAAGGGCAACCAGGTGTTGAGAAGACCAGTGGACCGACACGCTCATTACTGGATGTTTGCTTGTTTACTAACTGGCTGCTTGGATGATAATATTTGCGTGTCATCCAATCAGCAAAGGAAAGAGGGGGGGGGGAAGGAAGTGACAAGTTACTGTGCTGTATTTTCATGTAGGTAAAGCTAGAATTCGTTCAGTATAAATCGGTGGACATCTAAATAACGTTTATCCAGGAACACAAAGAATTTAGAGCATATACTGCAGGATTGCCTTTACCGATTCAGAAATTTTGCTATACGGTTTTATGTATTTCACATGCGACCAATGAAAGTGCAACAGTTGCTGCATCATGCCGAGGCAATACATTACAGCAATGATGAGCATCATAGGTTCTCTGAGCAGTGATTCTACTACATACTTTCGGTTGTGTATCTTTGATGGTAGCGCGTGTTGTTTTGGAAACTCGGGCTAGGTTCGTAACTAGTATTTCAAATTAGCTTCAAAGACTGGTTTTCACCATATGCGTTTTTAAACGCGTATACAGGGAGCACGGTGAAGATATGAATGTGGAGTATTTTATTTAAAATGCAAGGTACAGATATAAACTGACTAGAAACATTGACACAGCCGCTAAGAAATGGTTCAACATGGAAATATTTCCACTCCATAGTTACTTCATGTAAACTGTATGCAGACTGAATCAGCATCGCTCTCTTCCAGAGTGATATGCCAGCATTTCGATGACTGGTAGTTGGTGTAACTCTAATTGTCATAATCGTAATGTGAAGATACTCAGAACGTTGTGTGTCAGCCTAGTGAGAGGAACACTGGTAAACAAATCTGTGGTCACACGAACATTTTTGGTGAATCCTAAATCATTACGCTAATGTTGTCACAGAAATTATGAATTCCATAATCGGCAAATCTTTCTCAAATGAGTCTTAACTCCCTCAAATTGCTTTAGATTCTGAAGGGTTTTGTAAGTGGAATCGCGAAATAAAGTTCAATGGTCAGTCACAGGACGATTTCCTTCAGAGGAAGAAAAATATGTATCGAAAAACAGAAAGAAAGCAACCTCATTAAATAATCTCTTTAAAATTTCGATAAAAAAACAGTATGAGATTTGAGCTATTCTTGATATCTAAGGCATTTCAGTAGAACGTAAGGTAATTTTTATTTTTTTGTATAAAAAATGTTTGATTACTGTGCTTTATGTTCTGTATGCAACGCATTTATGCATTCCGAACTATACAGATCTGCGTAATAATTCGCTGAGGATCTGTAGTCCACGCCGTAATATTATTATGATTATAACGGTATCTCCGTGCAGTCAAAAGACTCATCGCGGGAGACCCTACATTGAAACACCAACCATTATTCACACAATACCCGTCATAATTCTCCTTAAATTCATTCACAGACGAAGCATTCACAACCACCTCTGACAACGCATTCCACCCATTCATAACCCTCCAAGCAAAAAATCTAGTCCCAACACCCTTGTTAACCACACTCTTACACAATCTCCAGGGATGGCCCCTCGCTCTCTCCCTTCCTGCACTAGTCTTGAAAATGTCATTAATATCAATCCTATAAAATCCCTTTAATAATTTATATGCCTCTAACACATCTCCTCTCCTACGTCTATCAGCTAGTTTCTGGAGCCCACAGATCTTCAATCTCTCCTCGTAGGGAACATCCCACAGACCTGCAACATTGTAACTCGCCTCTGAATCCTTTCCATTTCCACATCACCAAAAAATCGAGGTGACCAGATCTGTGCGCAATAGTCGAAATACGATCTTATTAATGCCTTATAAAGTGGGACAATCATTTCCTTATCCCTGCTTGTCAGTGTGTTCTTCAACAACCATGTAATTTGATGATGTTTTGGCGATCGTTGCAACATGCCCTTTAAACTCAAGTTCTCTGTCCACAATAACTCCCACGTCCCTTACCTCGTCAACTTCTTGCAGTTTAGTTCCATCAATATAGTAAACAGCATGTGATCTCACCCTCCCGAATGCATCACCTTACACTTAGCTACGTTAAATTGACAGCCGTTTCCCTTGGTCCATACAGTCAGCCTATTTAAGTCATCCTGCAAGATTTAAGTCATTCTGCATCATCTGAATTGATGATGCAGAATGACTTAAATGACCTCCTAATTTTGCATCATCAGCAAACAAGTGGATATCTCCTTTCAGAGTATTCCCAATATCATTGATGTACAAATTAAACAGAGGACTAAGCACTGAGCTACACCGCTAGTCACCTGCCGTCTCCTGGACTTTGCTCCTCCGTAAACCACTCTTTGATATCTATTCACCAGCCACCCTCTAACCCAAATCACCAGCTTCGGATGTATACCCATTTGTTTTAATTTATGCAACAGAGTTCCGTGTGGAATCCTGTCAAATGCCTTTGCAAAGTCAAGCAGTATCACTGAGTAAGGATTTCCTTTATCCAACTCCACTGTTTCTTTATTATAGAAAGTAAGCAAATTACTGAGGCAAGACCTACCCTTCACAAAACCATGTTGCCCCTTATAAAGCATCATATTGCTGTTCACTCAGTCCTAAATTCTAATTTTTACCAATTTCTCCAAAATCTTAACCACCACTCCAGATATATTGATTGGTTTATAATTTGCAACTTCTGTCTTGGAGCCTCCCTTATGCAGTGGAATTATTTTCTCCTCTTTCTATTGTATTGGTACTTGACCAGAACTGAGCTTAAATTAAACGGCCTGGTCAGAGGAGGTGTAATTCTCTTGCACATTCTCTTAACCCATGGCCTGATATGCCATCTAACCCAATGGCAGTGTTAGCATTAAGGTTCTGTAATATATTAAACACCTCTATTTCGTCTATC
Organism: Typopeltis vanoorti; assembly: GCF_054136105.1. Classification (NCBI taxonomy): domain Eukaryota; kingdom Metazoa; phylum Arthropoda; class Arachnida; order Uropygi; family Thelyphonidae; genus Typopeltis; species Typopeltis vanoorti. The sequence goes on along the minus strand of NC_143561.1, from coordinate 119,087,276 downwards.
TCTATACTCTCATCAGTCAATGACGCATTCGGCACTGCAATATCACAACCAAGAGGGCACACTTTTGCAAAATGATCACTAAGCTACTCAACTATTTTATTTCCTTCTATAATTTCCCTATCATCTCAATACTTTTTTAAAGTAATCTTACCATGGTTACTCTTCCTTTTACTTGCCACATAGCGAAAGAACTCCTTAGGGTTTCTTTTGGATTCATCAGCTAGCTTCCTCTCATAATTAGCTTTGGCTTTCCTGACCATACAGGTTACTCTCTTTGCCTGAACCTTATATTGCTCATTGGAATGCTCATCACCTTTTTCTTTATACGTCCTCCACAACCTTTTCTTTATCTGCAACTCCTGTTTAATAGTATTATTCATCCATTTTACTCCTACTTGATTTCTCCTTCTGACTTTGGGAATACAGTCTGATACAGCTTTCTTCAAATACTCCTTGAGAATCTCCCACGCACCATCAGCATCTCTCCCCTTTAAATTCTCATTCCATAACACTTTTGAAAGCTGACTTCTCAGCTTGTCATAATCACCAGCCTTGTAATTCCACACATAACCCTTCTTAACAGAATATTCAGCACATAATACAATCTTCCAAGTGAAGACCACATGATCACTTTCCCCAAGTGGAGACAGTGTAACTAAATTGATTATTGATATATTCTCCGATGCTATGACCAGATCTAACACACTCAGATCTCTTGTCCTTTCCATTACATGCTGTCTCAGGTAGTTATCTCTTAACAAACTGTATAAACTCCATTTCTTTTGTTCCTTGAGACTATTCCTTCTCCCAATCTATGTCCCCAAAGTTAAATCCCCCATAATGATTACTCGACCTTCACTCATCCTGCCAACTTGCCAATACATGCTATCTACATTCTCCCTTATACCCCTTGGATTATAACAACAACCGATTACAAATCTCGCCTTGTTGATCTCTATCCCACACAAAACAGCCTCGAATGAACTACCCTCTACATAACTGTCACCTTGAGGCACTTCTACCCTTTTTTTTTTTTTTTGGCTTTAACGCTTCGTCTATCATTGGTAAAACCCCTTCCTCCATTCTGTCATCTCTGTCCTGCCTGAAAATACTGCACCCCTTACATTCATCCCTATAACTATATCATTCCTAGTTAACCACGTCTCACTAATTCCTATAATTTTTGGCCAAGTTGCAGTGGCATAGCTAGGGGGGGGGGGATGAGGAGGTGGAGGTCCGCCCTGGGCGGCACTTTTCAGGTAAGACAATTTTATTTTTCGAGGATTCTTCTATTTATGTTAACTTAGTAATTTTATTACTTAATTAATAATTATTTTCAACAACTATACTTAAAACTAAAATAAACATAGTATTTTAGTTTCTTCGCTGCGTCGTTTTGACTTTTTGTAATATTTTTGGTGTGTATTGAGAGGGGCGGCAAACCCTGACAATTTTAAGCTTTTCCGGGAAAAAGCTCTAACTACGCCACTGCCAAGTTATACTAAGTAATGACAAAAATTCTTCGCACTTATTCCGAATACTTCGAGCATTAGTATACATAAACTGCAATACTCCCTTCCTCCCACAATCTCTGTGTGCGAGTTAGCCCACTCTGTATGCTGTTAATTTTCTGCGAACAATTAATGCCAAATTCACACCGTTCAATGACCTTAGTACTATTTACGGCTGATTCTATCACCTGCCTCCCTAGCAAATCTCGTTTCCCTGTTTTTGACCATTTACTCTGTCCTTTACCAATAAATGTTCTAAATGCCAAGCTCCTAATCCACTTAAGTGCAAACCATCTTTCTTAAAATACTCCTTCCTTTTGTCAAACTCATTCCAGACATTCATAAAATGAATATTCAGTTTCATTTCTTTGCAAAAGCTTTTACACAATCTTGACATCATTCCATTTACTACAATTGCTCTTCTGTTTAATTCATGACTATCAAATCTTGGTTGGTAGCACACTCATGATCTTTCAACTCTCGCTCTTTGCATTCATTGCTATCATTAACTCCTGTCTCACCGAAAATCTTTCGCTACCTCGATCCTTCGTCCCTATAACTGCAATAATCTCACTCGCTCTATCTTTCAGCAATTTCACAGCCTCAGTTATATCCTTAATCTTTGACCCAGGATAACGCGCTTTAATTATTCTGCCATCCTTCACCCTTAATTATAGAATCCCCATACAGCACAATTTTTTTTTTGCTCCTTTTTAATTTGACATTCTTTATCCCCACTGATGCTTGTTTTTGTCCCTGATCTTCTCTCGCATACTTTTGTGCATTGCTCAGCAATCTGGGTGTATGTATTTCTGCACTATTTATTCCATGCACATATGATCGTTTTGTTCAACACAGATCAAAAGATTAAATGAAAAATACGATAAGAATGCATTATTATATAAATGTATATGTAAATACAAAATATGCTTTTGTTTATTACGTTCCAAGATTTCAATTAATGAACCATCTTTCTTGGTACTATTTCGTTTACTTTGTTTTCGTGGAAGAAGAATGCGCAAGAATACTGCAGAACTGTTTTAATCCGTGAAGCAAGCCAGCAACTAGCGCCACTTGCGGACGAATAGAAGTTAAAAAAAAAAAAAAAGCGACAGGCGTTGAGTTTATAGTTCTTGTTCGAATAGCATTGTACAGTTGATATGAAAACAAATATTACTGCAATAAAGTAAATATTTCACAAAAAAAAGTGACATTTTTTTAAAAAAAATCTTTTTGATGTTATTATGGCATAGGTGTTCGTCAAAATAATTTATTATTTTTGCATAAAATATATTAAAAAAGTATCTTAAGATGCAGAATGAGGTGCACTGGGACTGGAGTGAACCAGGTTGGCTCTTTTTAAGTTTTTTTTTTTTTTTTTGTAACGGTTATATTTCAAATTATTAATATTATATAAATGCCATTTAAAACTGTTATATATCATTTTATAGAAATTATTCCGGAGTGCTTTTCATTTAGCATTTACAGCTGCTTCTAACCCTCAACCACTTTCCAAGCTACTTAAAATCGTCTGCTCTAATTTTCAAACTTAAAAATAATTTGAAAGTGCATACCAACTTTCATTCGGATGAAAACTATTTTAAATTCGTTTCTAGCATATTAGTGCAAAATTTAATAATCTAAACTACTAAAATTATCCACTACTCATCCCAACAGCTCATAATACTTATTAAAGTATTTAATGATCATTCATACGTTGATTTTATGCGCATATGTAGATTCAAAAACATTTGCACCGTACAACCGTTTGGTCAATATCAATAAAAATAAATAAATTAAAAAAAAAAAAAAACGATGGTTCTACTGCTGGTCACTCACTTATTTGTAACGCATCGAAACTTGCAAAAGGGGCTCATCAAATCAGGTTTGTGGCTATGTTGGGGATTGTCTTGAACGCACATGAGAATCGACCATCATAAGGAGAAAAATGGTTCCAATTTCTAAACGTAAAAAAGCGGTTGGTTTGATATATTAATTACCCATCAGTATGAACAGAAAGAGGGGGGGGGGAAATCGATGGTACCATCTCAGAATGAAACCAACTAACTAACCAATCATTCAAAATTTGAAATTGGGAAATCTGATAGGTGGTAAGGTGTGCAAAAGCCAGAATAAAGAAGTTCTGAGCTTCGCAATTTGTTTGATTTCGTATTTAATATAAATTGTTCAACTTCACTAAAATATTGCAATCAAAGAAAGTTGACGATGGGGTTTCGTTAGATAATATTAGATATATTATGAGCGAGTTACTAAACGAGAAAAAAAAGTGTCATTAATGGGAAATTTAATAGGGAATAAAATTGTCGGAAGAATGAAACACGTGATTATTTGGAGCAACATCGCGAACTTATCATTTTTCCTTTGTTTTATCTCATCCACAGTATTCCGCGTGGCCTTAAATAGTTTAAAAGGTGTGTACGAACCTTTTCTATCTAAAGTACAATAAGTCTAAACTCAAGCAGAACATTTGACTGGTCTGATAAATGGAAATTACTGCTTCAAAAGCAAGTCCATTTGGCTAAATATCCAAAAACTACTGCATTTGGATGCACTCCAACATGAAATGGTCTAAACATTGTAAAGGGCAACAAAAACTACCAATAGAATTTCTTTATTACCTGGCAAGAACGTTGCTAGTTGACAAGAAGAGATTATTCTGCCATTTAAAAAAAAAAAAAAAATGAAGTAGTTTGGACTCCAGTACCATATTCCTGTGGTAATCAACTCTGCTTAAGATTTTTTTTATATATATATAGAAACCTCGAAGAGACCAAAGTAATGGAAGTGGTGTGTATTATGTGATTGATTGGATTTCGAACACTTTGAGAGTTTTTACGTAAGAACCTGCTGATTAAAATATACAAAATGTAAACTTAATTACGTAGTCATATGAACATAAAACTGATTAACAACCTCCTCACGTTTGTTCGGAAGGAAGTATTCTAAGAAACAGGCAGTTAGGGGTGGAATATTTTCCCACCTCTCATGGTTCGGTGTTAGAGCTCTTGTTTAATACATTCATACATGGTTTATGTTCATACATTAATAGCAAATCGAATGTTTGTTAATGGTTTGAATCTTGGTTAAATCAGCCAATTGGTTATTCGAGTTATTTATGGGATGATCTTAAAAAGGTTGCCAGAAAGGGCCAAGGAACCCGAGTTAAAAAACGGCCTGTTTTGGTAATTGAGATGGCCGTATCACATTGGTAAGAGAAGTTCAGAAGACGAGGTAAGATTAAAACACATCTCTTGTACGAGAAAAGAAGTTGTTTTTATACAAGTCTCTGGTCAGCTAATATTGAATTACGATTTCCAACAAAACCGGAGATAATTAACAAACACAAAGTATGTCAGGATGGTTATGATAATCGATTGGTTTGTCGTAATTCGATGAATTTATTTAAAGCGACAGAGAATATAGTCTGTCTTATAGTTTCCATTTTCATACGTTATCAGGCGGTCCTCCTTAAATAGGATATTGGCCACACTAAAGCCCGAATTTCTTGCAAATTCCAGTATTCTATGGCCTTCCTCGTTCTTTTTTTCCAAAACCATGTCCTCCACCTACACCTTCGAATCCTTCCACTCTCGCACCAAACATGTCCGTTTAGGTCTACTCATCATTCCCTCCTTTCTGATGTTACCCACCGGAGCTTCTAGTGTTTGCCAAAATTGGCGTTTTTCTATTTCCTCACACCCTGTTTGTGGTGCGTATTCTGAAATAATATTTAGGATGTTTTCTTTCCCTAGTGTCACTTTTAGTGTTAAGGCGATCCCTTATTCTTTTGATCTCTATTATCTTATTTTAGTCGATTTTCCTCTACTAAAATTCCAATTCCATCATTCCCCCCCCTCTTCTTTCCATAATAATATAGTTTACTGTATATCCTTCCCCCAATTCCTTTGCTTTTTCTCCCTTTCATTTTGTTTTTTGGATGCATGCTATTTGTATCTTCCTCATCTTTAGGGCATCCCCTAATTCTCTACTTTTTCCTGTCCAAGTACCTCAGATAGACAAAAATTCTCACAAAGGGATAAGAGAAATGTGTTAAAAATTGCAAGACAATCCCATCTGCGCAACATAACAAAGTTGTTGGATGCGATATAATAGTACCACTATTGAAAAAGAAAAACAAAGAAAACGGAAAACAGGCTGAAGATCTGGAAGCTGAAGGAAGAAAATAAGAATAAATTCAAAGAAAAGGTTAAGAAAGAGAGGGTAGCATTTCAAAGAAATGACAATGTAGAAAACACTTGGAATTAAATGAAGAACATCTTGGGTAAAGCTGCGGAGGAAGTGTATGGAAAAATAAGAGGATTCAGACCAAGGAAGGATGGAGAAACTCGGTGGTGGAATGAATAAGTCCTCAGGCAATCAATAACAAATAGGAAAGATTTGAGACCTGGAGGCAAATAAGAAACAACGAAACCAAGGAAAAATATGAAGAAGAGAGAAGGAAAATAAAAAAAAAAGGTACAGGTGAGAAAAGCAAAAGAAAAAAAATTGAAGAAAGAAAATATATGCACAGATAGAAAAGGACAACGGGAAGAAAGTAATATATAGAATAGCACAGAAGAAAAGCAATGACACGAAGAATTTCGAAAAAAAAAAAAAAACACCATAAAAGATGGAAATAGAGTCATATTAGTAAATGAAAAGAAGGTGAAACAAATACACGCGTTTTAACATATGGAAGGAATATTTTGCAGAGTTAAATATAGAAAAGCAGAGGAAGATGCTGGAGGAGCATGAAAACATGTAGGGACCAGAGATGGAAGTTACAAAGGAAGAGGAAATAGAAGCAATAAGAAAAATGAAAAACAATAAAACACCGGGGCACCATTAGAAGCACTAATAGAAATGATACAAGAGCAGTAGGGGAGGAGTGGACGATCCCTTTAACTATTTAATAAAGTGTGGAGAGAAGTAAAGATACCGGAGGACTGGAAAAGGCGCTTTGTAGTATTTCTTTACAAACGAAAATGCGACTTGCTAGACTGTGAAAACTACAGAGGAAGAATAAAACTTACTGAACACCGACTAAAAAGACATTTCACAGAATAGTGGATAAGAGATTGAGAGAAATTGTGGATATTAACCAGATACAAATGTGGTTTCATGAAAGGAGCAACAGATGCAATCTATACGATGAGACAACTAAACAAAAGGCATCTCGAGAAAAATAAAAAGGCTTTATCCATATATTTGTATGGATAAAGCCTGTAAAAGGCATATGACAGAATACCAAGGAACCAAATATACTGGGCCCTCAGAAGGAAGGGTGTAACAGAAAAATTAGTAAAGATTATGAAAGCAATGTATGAAAAAACCGAGACGGCAGTGAAAACCAGCATTGGAAAGAGAGAATTTTTCAGCATCAAAGTGGGCTTGCATCAAGGGTCAGCACGACGCCTGTTTCCATTTGTGATTATTTCTGATGCACTCAGTGAAGGAGCAGCCAAAAGTACACCGCGGAATATGATTTGCAGATTATCAAAGGTGAAACTACAGAAGAGGCCCAAAAGAGTTTTATAGAGTGGCAAAATACCTTGAAGGATGTAATGGTCAAAAGGTAAATACTAAGAAAACTGAAGTAATGGTTGATGAGAGGGAAGGACATGAAGAACTTGGTATAAAGGATAGAGAAGGTGGTATCTTGAAAGAAGTTGACCATTTTAGGTACGTGTGATCAACCAGAGAGAAGGCACATGCAACTTGGCAGTCAGAGAAAGAATTAGCGCAGGTTGGACTGAATGGCAGGAGGGATATGCGGCAAAAATGTACCGAAAAAAGTAAAAAATCAGCCATCAGACCCGTCTTGTTGTGCGGAGCAGGGACATGGACAACGAAGAGAACCCAGGAGGAACAGTTGGAAAGAACAGAGATGAGGATGCTAAGATGGATAAATGGAACATCAAGGAAAGAGCACAGGAGGAACGAAGATATAAGGAAGGAGATGGGGTTAGAAAAATTAGCGACAAAGTGAAAGTACATTGAGGAGGGCCAACCATGTATGGAGAAGACCACCCAATTCAGAGAATCACAGCAATGGAAGTGAGGAAGAAGTGGGAGTGGAAAGGAAGGATGCCGTGACAGAAATAAGTGGGAAATTGTCCGAGCCGCAGACATGGGATCTGCCGCTCGGCCAATCTTTTTTTCTGTCCCAAAGGATTCATTCAAATACAAAAGTAAAGTTCAAGGCAATATAGACAGCAATGTGCAAGAGTTGGCACGCGGGTAAAAAAACAAGGCTTCACTGTTTTTTTTTTTTTTTTTTTTATCGGTTATGTGTTTTGTTTACCGGAAAGTAAACAAAACACGAGATTTGTTTACTTTCTGGGTTGTAAAAATAGGAAATGACCACCAGCCAGTACTTTACAGAAGCGGTAAACTTATCTAACTTGAAGAAAAGAATTAGATACTTATGGGTAGAGGGCAGATCCGTTTTCAAAATTATCACTGCCGGAGACGTCAGCATTGTTACGGGTTTGTCTATAAATAACGAAAAATAATTTCTTTAAAAAAAAAAAGCATTTCAGCCTGTCATAATAAACGTTTGTAGAGATTACTTTGCAAATGCCTGAGATTTCCATCTTAACGACGGAAAGTTTTTATAATTTACATCAATAAAAATTAATAAATGCTGATGTTTTGCGTAAGCTGCTGCGAGGTCGCTGTGTGTCCTACACTGTTTGTCGTTCTCTCTCTGCTGTGTGGTTGATATTCTGGAATCTATAATCAATGACTATTTAACCCCGCATGCAGTAAAGAATTTCTGTCGTCATGCCCATTTGGATTTACCGAACACAAAGCAAGTCTGCCAGTTTTGCCCATTTCTAGTCAATGTCATGTTAAGAATTACATCTAACCCAGAGAGCTTTTACCCTTTGGACGATTCATTTGTGTCTAAAACATTTGATAGCAAAGGCTATGTCGACGGTACGGTCACTAAGAGAATAGCAGCGCACCCCCCAATCCGAACCTTAATGCGAATTAAAAGTTTTATGCTCAAGAACAGTTTCATGATTAGAGTAGCACAGATTTAATTTTTGAATCCATTTACAGGTTCTGAGATGGACAAGCCGACTTGGTTTTTGCAGGAAGCTATGAATACTAGCCGTTAGCTGACTTAATGACGTCAGCCGTCAGGCTACGGAAGCGACGCTTTACGTTGCAGATTGCACTGATTTATTTCTTACAGTTATCGCAGTGTTTTGTTCATATTTAATCGGAGTTCACCATAATCATTAACTGTATCATGCACTGGATTGTGTCAGAACCACGCTTGTCATTTTAATTGATAATTATTCTCATTTCATTCAGAAAAAAAGAAAGTTACAGTTGAGTTACAGGCATGTATAACGACTAATTCAGAACGTGTATATTATTTAATTATCATTTATGCGTGCATTGAAAGAGACCTGATTAGTCATAGCCAAATCACAGAGCTGTCCCTCATCGCTACACTCCCTACCACCCTCTGCTCTGTCCGTTGAACTCTCAACTTCGACTCGGCGAACGGAATCAACGACTGGTCGAAGGCTTCTCCAGGTTTACAGAGCCATGGGAACTCAATCGCATCTTGCAAATCCCTCGCATTAAACTGTAGCGGAATGAATCCCTTCTCCAACAAACCCCACGGATTCTCATTTGGATCGAGATTCAGCGAATGAGCAGGCCTAACGAGTGTTACGGTCAACTCGTACGCATGTTCACGGAACGACGAGCCCCGTGTCGTGTCCGTCAGCTGAAAGCAACTGTTTTCATAGAGATGACGTGAGGTTGCTTGGCGATCAGACGCATTTTATTCTACCATATCTTTGCCATTCGTTTACGGCATTTTATTTTAATACTATAACAAACTCGAATGCCATTGACTACAATACCGAGCTTTGGATCCCCTTCATTAGCGCAAGCATACAACACAGTCTGCTTATTTGATTTGTATAGCCTGGAATGCCCCACCACACGATGACGAAGCGGTAGATAATGGAGATTGGATAAAGCAAGTAAAGCTACGATGCTCGTCTTATGATTTTACAGGATGAAAAACCCGACTTTTCATATGCACGAGAGCAGCACAGACAACTGTGGCCATCTTGTGTTCCTCAACCTAACTAGCAATAATGAATATCATACGGGTTATATCGTCTATACTGCGAAGGTGGGTTCAACTCGAGTTTTGTTTGTTTTTTTCCAGAAGGAAAAAACAAACAAACTTTCTTGCAACACGATCGACTAATTGGGGCCCGTCTGAAAGAAAACACGCTTAGAAAAAAGTACCTCTAGTTGTGAATTAGAATCAATCCTGTCTATTAGAAAAATCAGAACATAAAATAAATCATAGCGTTATGGCTGATATTATCATTGTACGGGCACCTCCATGGAGGTCAGAGGACTCATTGCCGGAGACCAGAAATAACCACCCAATCTATCACACCTCTCCTTGAACCCATTAACAGAAAAAGCACTCACAACTGACTCTTGCAACCCATTCCAGTCATTCGCAACTCTCCAAGCAAAAAATCTAGTCCTCACACCCCTACCAACCAAACCTTTATTCAACTTCCAGGGATAACCCCTTGTTTTGGCCCCTCCAGCCAAGTGCTGAAACATTTCTCCTGTAGCAACTTAAATGTTTCTATCATATTCCCCTTTTCTCCTATCAACCAACTTCTGCAATCCACACACGCTCAATCTATCCTCAGAGGGAACATTCCACAAACCCCTCACAATCTTGGTTGTTCACCTCTGAATCTCCTCCACCACTTCCTCATGACCCATGAAACCGAAGAGACCAGAATTGAGCGCAGTCATTCAGATGTGGACGTATCAAGGGCTTATAAAGAGGAATAACGATTTCCTTATCTTTACTTGTTAATGTGTTCTTCAATAGCCAAGTAATCGTATGGGCTACCTTAGCAGCATGTCCTTTAAACTTTAACTCTGTCTACCACCATCACTAAATCTCCAGCGTCATCTATTTCCTGGAGAACAGTACCATCAATGTGATACACAGCTTGTAATCTGTTTATTCCAAAATGAATAACTGTACATTTCTCGACATTAAACTAATACCCATATCATCTTTTGCCCATACTGACAGCCTATTTAAATCATATTGCAGCTCTCCACATCGCATTGATTAACTATTACTCTATATAATTTCGCATCATCATCATCAGCAAACAACTGAATATTTCCTTTCAGGTTATTTCTTATATCATTTATGTATAAATGAAACACCGAATTGGTTCCCGAGTTAGTCGATCTCTGGCACGGGCAAGCGGGTTTTTCCTCCCGGAAACTCGGGTTTTTCGTCCTGTAAACTCAAGAAAATCGACCGTAGAACCCACATTATTTCAGACATTAAATATATTGGGTTAGGGACCACGAGATGGCGGCACATTTGAGCCGTCTCTCTTCACTGTGTACCGCTTAATTAGTGATAGCCTTGGGCCATCTATTTCTGATTGGTACCATGGGGATTGAACTGCCCACTAAGTCTCCAAAAGTTAGATAGGGCTAAATGGCCTCGCCTACTCCCGTATATGGGAATAAAAAGGCGTTAGCTGATTTTTTTTTTATAAAATAAATATTTTATATATATATAATAAAAAAAAGATTAATTTCCATTTTATATGTATAATTGAAGTTTTCGCTTCTTATATTTGGAGCGAAAGAATATCAAGTGAAAACATTAATAAACCATACACTGTGCGCCCACAGATGCGAGACCCTTCGACACTTCTGCGCATGTCAAAAGAAGGAGAATCCATTCTGATAATAGGGTAATCAATGCGTTTCGTGGGATCAATGTTTATTATTACACGTCGTAAAATTAGCTTTTCTTTTATGAAAATTCTAGTTCTTAAAGTGTTAACTATTTTGCTTGTATGATAGTTGGAAAATGTACGTATAAAGCACGTGATTTCGAGTGTTGGTGACCAATTCATGCATCCTTTATTTTTTTCTCCCCTTCACATGAATTGACTATTCTTGGCACATTGCCAAGCTCGGTTCTACGAACTGTGGGCGTACAATACAGTGTACTAATGGGTGCTTGTACATCAAAATGCAAGGAGAGAGAGCAGTGTCTCCAATGCACATGTTGGAACAGATGACCAGACATGGAGGGATGTGGTTGAGAGGAATGGCGCCCCTGACCTAAATGCGAATGGGTTGAAATTATTGGACTTCTGCTGTACTAACAGCTTGTCCATAATGAATATCTTCTTCCAGCACCGAGAAGTCCATAAGTATACCTGGCACAGGGATACACTAGAACAAAGATCTCTGATTGACTTCTTCATAGTCTCAGCAGACCTATTTTCCTCGGTGTTGGACGTTCGTGTGAGAAGAGGGGTAGAACTATCAACTGACCACCACCTTGTTGTGTGCACTCTACGGCTTAAGAAACCAGATGTTACCATCAACGCTGGTAGGCCTAAGCAGCTATACCACGTGAAATGGGAGGCATTGGAAAATGAGGCTGTGAGGAAGAAGTTTGCAGATGACATTTCCTCCAGGTTCAAAGAGATTCCCAAGCATACTGCAGATGTTGTGGAGGAGTGGAAGCTGTTCAGAACAGCTGTCACTGCCTCTGCACTCTCATGCTGTGGCAGAAAGCGGCTCGGCGTGGCAACAGGTCAAATAGAATTCACTGTCATGTAGTGGCTTCTACATGACAGCGAGTTCTATTTGGTTATTAATATCAGTTAAACAGTCATTTTACCAAAGGAAAGTTTCGATGGGGAACCCACTACAACAGTGGTCTCCAAAACTTTTCGCCGTGAGGGCCACATTGGGTACTTCAGCACTGTTCAGTGGGCCATAGTAAAAAAAAAAAACTCTAGAACTAGATATGAGTTTTATTGGAAGTAGATAAAAAGTGATTACAGAGTATGTGAGATTAAGTTATCGTACATTAATGAAACGAACACTGCAAATTCGCATACTTTTATCACAAATTATAATAAAACCATACTCAGATTCAAATTTTGAAATGCTAATTACAAGTAGAGATTTCAAATGTTCTTCAGATAAATTTGCCCTGTATTTTGACTTGATATATTTCATCTGGGAAAAGTTTGTTCGCAAAGATAAGTTGTCCCAAAAATAGAGATAAATTTACGAGCAAATTTCTTCAAATTTGGAAACTGCTCAGAGTTCAGAAATTTATAAAAATCGATCAAGTTTCCTTCCTTGTATTTATCTTTAATATGTTAGTAGTAGGGTAGCCACTCTGAACAAGATCAAGATAAGGTATCGTGACGCGTGATTGTTGAGATGACGTCATTGCGTGTGACATCATGAGTTTGGAATTTTTCTGGGGACCATCTGTGTGTGACGTCACGTTTTGTTTGCATATGGAATTGTGGGTGATGGTTAGAGATAAGGATTCGTGTCGTGATTGGTGGGGCACTTTGAACAAGATCAAAATCAAGATAAGATGAAGAATCGTGTCGTGGATGTTTGTTGTTATCAGATGTAGATAAGTAACGTCATTTGTTAGTTGTAAATAAGTGACGTTATTGTTTTGAATGGAAAAGGAAGATATATTAGTGAATAAGGATTCATGTTGTGATTGGTGGGATACTATGAACAAAATAGGGGTAGGGTGAATGGGGGAAGCGACATCACTGTCTTGCATGTGTATTGTTATGAGTTGTGGATAAGTAAATGGTTTGTGTATGGCATTATGGGTGATGGATAGTGATAAGATAAATTTTGGAATGTTTGGAATTTCGCTTCTGTCAGAGAAATCATGTGGTGTGTTGGGTTCGCGTAGTGCATTGTGGGTGGTTTCGAGATAAGCAATCGTGACATTATGTGTTTGGAAATTTCTGGGAAACATATGTCTCTCTGTGATATCGCATGGTGTTTTGGTTTGTCTATGGAATTGTGGGCGATGTTTTTGAGATAAGATATCTTGGAATTTTCCCAGGGTGACACACATTCGTCATTGTCATCATGTTTTGTCTTTGGTTGTCTATAGATGGCTGTACTAATTTTCCAATATATTTGGGGTATTTCTTTCCTGTTAAAGGGTGGGAATTCTTATAGTAGAGTCGTGATGGCAGAAGTGATTAGTCTTTTTTGAATAATTTAATTATTCAAAAAAAGACTGGAAGAGCCTGTGTAGCTCAGTGGATGTGGCGTTTGCACACCACGGCATTGGCCGCACGAAGGAAGACTTGGTTTCGAGTCTAGTCGCCGACTAGAGGAAATTTTTCTAAGCCTTTTTCCGACCGGTTCCCGAGTTAGTCGATCTCTGGCATGGGCAAGCGGATTTTTCCTCCCGGAAACTCGGGTTTTTCATCCCGTAAACTCAAGAAAATCGACCGTAGAACCCACATTATTTCAGACATTAAATACATTGTGTCAGGGTTAGGGACCACGAGAGGCGGCACATTTGAGCCGTCTCTCTTCACTGTGTACTGCTTAATTAGTGATAGCCTTGGGCCATCTATCTCTGATTGGTACCAGTGGGAATTGAACTGCCCACTCAGTCTCCAAAAGTTAGATAGGGCTAAATGGCCTCGCCTACTCCCCGTATACGGGAATAAAAAGGTGTTAGCTGATTTTTTTTTTTAAAAAAAAAGACTGGTGGTGTCCCTCAAACACACACATTAAAAGTCGGTAATGTATATCCATGTTGATACTCTAATATGTACCCTATGATTATTCTTATAAAAAAAAAAACTATTCAGTATTAGAATTACGCTTACCAAAACATACGAGCAGGGATTATTGAAATTACAATTATTATGTTTAAGTTTAAAAAAAAAAAAATTAACTTACATTTCTTTCCAGAATGGGAAGATCTTGGTACGATCTAGGTTTTCTGAATATTCCAAATCATTGATTTTTAACATATATTCACAGCACAGAACACCAGTCTGAAAATGCAGTTGACTTTTTCATTATAGGTTACTGGGGCTAACATATTCACAACACGAAAACACACAAAACATAGGAGTTGAAAGATATTTTTGTAAATAACCAGAAAAGCTAGTTGACTACTTAATTTAGATTACTATCCGATTGGTTCTCTGTATTAATTCCTTCCCACAGCTGCTCATGCTATGTTTTCCCAAGCTTGGTGGGAAAGTCTATGCGCCGTTTTGTTTTGGGTAAGTGTTATTTCCTGTTTCGAATTCCGAGTGCTGTTAGAGTATGGAATTCTGACAATTGAAATGTTTTTTTTTTTTGGTTATTTTCTATATTTTACTTTTAAAATTCAGTTTAACTACATATTGTATAAAAATCTACGACTATACAGTTCTAAACTGCTTTCTGAAGCCTCGATCGGTTTGTGTTTGAAATATGCGAATATATTCTAGTGTACATGCTAAGCACTAATTTTTGTAAGTTTGGTTCAGTTAAAGCGCAATTATAATCGCGTATGATTTCAAAAAGGTCTGCTTCTGGAAACAGTCAAAACAAACAAAAAGTAGAGGTAGCTCGACAAATTAATGTAAGAATGTTAACAGTTTGTAGGTTCGTATTTTACTTCAGGTGCCACATGAGAATTGCCACCAGAGCAAGACTACATCTTCCTTGCTGGAAGCGGATTGAAAAATGCTATGTTTGGTTTCTAGAGCAGTTTCCAGATTATGTAATCTTTAACCGATCCGTGGTGCTAACGGTCTTCCTCAGATGGGATTTACGTAAAATAAAAAACCACTACAATTTTGTTTAAATTAAGGGGATATTAAATCCCACATTGTTTTAAAACCGAATAAGAAACTCAAAGATTGGAATCAGAGTTTCATGCCGAATATAGTAAACTATAAAAATATTGGCGATTACTAGCGTGAGCTAATGCAAGTAGTCCTAGTACAATCTCGGGCAACTCGCAGCAAAGGTGGTCAAGTTCTGATTTAATATTCCCTTAATTTAAATAATGTTTATATCGCCGAAATGAAGCATATTAGCTCTTTATATTTAAGTAACTACAATTTTGTTTCTCGAAAAAATTCGTCCACCCGGTCGGGAATAATATGGTTATGGATAGAAAGAACGACAGAGGATAAATGCACATAAAAACCAACAGTAATGCTCACTGATATAATCGAGAGTTCTCTATTCACACTCTTCCAAGTATTTCTTAAGTACCTGCAGGATAAAATGCTTAAACTAATGCTGCTGTTATTTGCGAGAAAAATACCGCTGAAATGAGGGGAAAAAAAATCCTGTTTATCTACGTCGGTGTTTCTCAAAGTGTCGTACGCGTACCCTCGGGGATAGGCTAAAGGTCTTCATGGGATACGTGACAATTTTCGGCTATGTATTATTAACGCATTATGTTTCTCAACAAATAGTGCATTTAGAGACAACTGGGTTAAAAACGGCACTAACCAATGATTCACATGTCCTATCCCACAGAAACTGCTGTATAGACCAAGCAAAACCATATGTTGCCGGTGGAACATGGTTTTGCTTGACACCACCCCGTCGTTAACGTGTTAAAATAAAGAAATATACAGTGAATGCGTTTCAGATATTATGAAATTCGGTTGAAGAGAATTAGCATTTCAACACAACTGCCGATGCTAATTTGTCTTTGGTTCGCGCGATCTTTTGTTAATAGATTCTTCATTACGAATCTCAAGTCTTGTAACTTACTGGTAACTTTTGCCTGAAATAATGGGAAAGAAGATGAAGCTATTTGGGTAGATGACCGACGATGTACACAAAGAAACTGTTCTCGATGCCAAAAGTAGCGATAGCGAGTAGGAGCTTCTTGGTAAGTCACACCATTTGCAGTTTTTTTTTCTGAAAACTCTGGTTTCCGAAAATCCCCGCATATATCTCGCACCACGATTTTTTAGTTTTAATTTTGGGAAAAAAAGTGCGAGTTATATTTGAGTAGATAAATTTACGGTAATTTTTTCAACTTTTAAATTCTTAAGTATGGATCATTGGTTAAAGATTGGATTTATAAAACCCACAAAAGAGAGCAATTTAGCAAATACAAGTAGCTGTAAGCAACAAGAAGTCGTTGATATTGCATATGGATCAAATGAAATTGATAAGGGTGTGTCGTCTGACATCTCTAGAGAACCAACTAGGAAGAGGATGAAACTCTTCGTAAGTATGATATGAATTACTTGAAATGTGGATTTTTCATGGACGGGAAATGAAGAGGAACCTATTCCAGATTTTGTTCTGTTAAAAATAAATCATATTTTTTGTTTACATGAACATATAAATTCAAATAACATTTACAATGAAATATACTTTATTTCTTTATTATTTGATAGGAGGGTATATGGTAATAATTAAAATTTAAGAAAGGGTACGCGGATATCTGAAGTTTAAGAAACACTGATCTACGTGATACACGCAACTGGAAGTATAGTTACATCAATTCCAAACCCGTTGGTAACCCCCCCCCCCCCTCTGTCTACACGGAATGCATTCTCGCCTTATCTGCTATTAGGTTTCGACTTCTTAATCTTGCAAATATCGATATAAAACGTTGATGATTCACCAATCACTGGGAATATTAACCAGAAACCGCTGTTGAGATCATTTTGCTCCCAGAAGACTTTTGCCTCACGGAAAATTTTAAATGCTAAAATGTCCGAAAAGAAAGAATAAATAAAATATCGAGTTGGCAGGTTTCGAGTGAGCAAGTCACCGTTTATCACCTTGCAGAAGTAATGAGATGGGGTGGCCAGCAAGCAACGCTAAAACGGCGGCAGCGCTAAGTTCACTCTGTATATTGCTTCCTACGGGTCTGCTAAATGCGCGAGAACTGGGAATATTCGCGGGGCAGCATTCCTCTTTTAGGTAATAAAACTGTCCCAGTCACGTGATCTACTGCTCCGTAAACAGGCGTCCTCCTTTTTAAATATTTTAACGCATCTGTTCTTTGTCTTCGAGACGCACTCCGAAAGCTCACTAAACGGGACACGCTGGCGTCGCGCGAGATTCGCTACACTGCACGGAGATGGACAAGTGCTTTCTTGAGACCAAAAAAAAAAAAAAAAAAAACGGCTAGCGAAAACCGATTAAACAGGAAAGAAAAATGAACAGGAAGCTTTGATTAATATCTAAAATAAGGACTTTTAGGGGAAGATCACCCTATTGGAAAATAGGGAGGGTTACTCCGAGTGGCATCCCTTATCAAACACGATAAATATTTTTCTTTTGGCTGACGAAAGAGCGGCGAGTCCATTCGTCTGATCAAGCGTATACTAAAAACACCAAAATAAACAGCCGTGAACTTGGAGATTAAAAAAAAAAAGAAAAAAAAATGGAATGACTGCAGATGCAACGAAGGCTCGGATACCACTAACTGCCTTCGTACGAGAATTTGATGGCAGACGAAAAGAGAAATGTTATTTTGACATGAGATTAAAATACCTTCAGCGCTGCCCCTAGGAATTCTGGCGCCCCGTGATAGCATATTTTGCCGCCCTCATTGTTACTAATATCGACATTACTGGGATCGCAATTAGAACTACTTACCATGAGCTAAGGATTTTTGGTTTCGGTCCTTTCGCTTGTTTTCTCTTATAGTACATCAGCAGCTTCACATTTTAGATATTTATGCAAATCCCCGTTTTGTTTCTGAATATCGCGTTCTTTTTTCAGATTTTCGTTTGAGATATTCTGCGCCTGATAGTTCCCCCCCCCCCCTTTTATCAGACATATGGGAATGTTAAAATTATTTTAAGTCAAATCCTAATAACTGCATCAAAAAAAAAAGTATCATTAACACTCACTGCACAACTGGATTTGTGTATTTCGATTCTATTTCTTTAATTGGTTTACTCTTAACCAATTATCTTATAATGATCGTTTGGTCTGATTGGTTAAATGAGATTTACCCTCAAGCCAAGGTCAACTTACGGCCAACAGTGTGATCGGAAATAAATGCAAGATAGAAGGTGTTTTGCTATTGTCGCGTCGTCTGTTATTAACACCGACAGTGCGATATTAAACGCAACATAATACTATGTTATTTTAAGTGATTCTGATTTTTAAAAATATGCAGTACAAAATGAAGTTTTATGTAAAAATTTAACTAACGACATCACGAAGTCTGGTTTCAACAGAGAAGGAATAAATGATTTTTTTATGATTTATTTTTCGTATAGTTTAGGCCAGTTTTGCAGCCCCGTGCAAATGCACGTGTTGCACCGTTGGTAGAGTCGGCCCTGAATATTTTCATTATTGTAACCCCCCCCCCCCCCCTTGTTGTTGTTAGCAAGTCTAAATCCACTTCCAATACATTTTCGTTTTGTACGCGGTTTTTTAATCAATAATTTTAAGGGAACGAAGTGCTTCCTACGGAGACGCCACTCGATGATTCACTTATTAAATACGAGCATGCAGGTCAGAATGAAATCTACTCCTCGCATGAGACGTCGATGTTCTTTCGCTCGTTCCTGCAAAGTGAACGTGCTGTGTGTGCACTGCCTCACCGTCCTCTCCTCCCACCATCACACGTTGAAAAAAAATCCGAGAAAGATGAACCGAAATCAACCAACGTCTTCATTCATTCCGAAACACTTATCTCACGATTATTATAAGTCTTGGAGGAAAGATGAGATTTATCATGCGAGAAAGGATCTCTCACTTCGTATTTTTGAAAGATGGAATTTCTTCAAAGTAGTTTAATAACGCGACTAGTACTTACGTCTACTGCATGTTTTTTTTTTTTTTTTCCTCGTAGTTCCTGGCTTACTTTAGTTGGCTAGAAATTTTCACAGGACCTCAAGCAACGTAAAACAGAAACAGCAACCCATCCCCACAATGAATTTCGAGAGGACCTTCAACAGAAATCTTCCTAATTTGGTCCAACGATAGCTCAATCTGCATCGATGAGGCTCTTTGGCTAAGGAGTTTTTGTTCAAATCCAATCTAAGACCTGAAGAACCATTTCAAGACATTGTACTTCTGAAGGCGAGTGTGCTCTTGTCATACACAGGATTTTTCCTCCACCAAAATAGGCAGACCGGAATACACGTGGTCATCACAGACAATGCAATGACCTCGTGTGGCTACTTCGGCAGTGATTCCAAACCACAAGCAAATAACGCAACCTGCAGAGACGATTCGTTTGCTGCGTTATTTTTTGCTTTATTGGGTTAATTCTTAGGGGAGCGAACAACTTAAGAAATAAATATTCCATAGTAGGTCCCAGTGGGGCCGACGCACTTCGATTGCATTATTTATATCACTTGCACTGCTATTTTATTTCGGAGTATTTTGTCTTTGAAAATTCCGCTGCGGCTGTTTGGTGCGGGAGGGGTGATCTTGTTTCTAGGTCACTGCTAACAAATAGTCAATCACTTTTTATTCAGTGTTCTTCGTTTTCAACTCCATCTCATTCTTCAAGTTCCGAACCCGTTTCTTGTCCATTTTCTTTCTTTCTAATTTCTTTGTCCTTCAACCTGACATTAACTCAAACAAGTTTTTTTTTTTTTTTTTTAATTCTCGTCGTGCATTGCGAATGACGACTGGCACAAGGTGAGTGTCCTTTCATTCATCTAACTCTGCCACAAAACTGTTCCAGCAGCCTACTTAGAAATAAAATAGCCTCGCTACCATACAAGTAACTATTTTAATTTTGGTCCAAATTGAATTTCGCTGTAATGAAATTAATCACCGACTCGCTAGAGCAGGGGTTCCCAACCTTTTTGTTTCCTAGAGCACATTCTAAAATACCGGCAGGGCGACGGACGCCATCTATTTTTTCAAGCAAATTTTTTGAATTATTTTGTTAAATGAATACATACAAAGTTTACGTTATAATCAAAATGTTTTATTACTTAAAAGTTTACATTATATAAAAATTTAAATATATATACCGTATTTTCCGGTGTATAAGACGCACCCAAGAAATTTAATACAATTTTCTGGAAAAAACCTAAACTTTATAAAGTATGATTTAAAAAAAAAAATGTACAAAATAATAGGTAATTTTTAATAGTAAATGGACCTTTCAGAAACGTGCAAAACCCATGTCACTGTCATCTGACTCTTCTCTATCATCATTAATTTCTTCTCCCTCTTGTTCTTCATCATCTTCATATAAGAAATGATCTTCACTTCCATCATAGGCTACTTTGACTGCACGTGTACGAATCATTTTGTTTTAATGGCAATGCCATTTTGCCGATTTTCTTGCACCCATTTCGAAACTTCGGTCTCTAGTTCTGCCCCTTAGCAATTTTTCCACGTTCCGCGCGATTTTCTTTACTTAAATTGTACAAAATCTCCTTCTGACCACGCCAAGTTCTAATCATTTTTTCTGTAGGCGGAGGTCCAAAATGTCTTTCAGTTTCCCTATTCCCGTGTTCTTCCGCATATTTTAATAAACCTGCAATTTGTAACTTGAAGAATATGAATGTCGCCTGTTTGTTTCCGTCACTAAAATCTACGGGGAAATATCAAACTGAACACAAAATATCTCGACACATCAACTCAATACTGATAAACATCAGTAACTGATCACTCGGATAAGATATTATGAAACTTGAATAGGGACTCCCCGTTCTTAGCCAATGACGCGTTAGAAGTCACGTGAAGGTCACGCATCAATTTGATTGTACCATTAACCGCCTACAAAGATCTTGGAAGATAAAAGGGAGTGCGTATGATTTTGAAAAGAGGAAACAATCTTTACCTTCATTATATAAGACGCACCCCATTTTTAAGATGAATTTTTAAGGTAAAAAAGTGCGTCTTATACACCGGAAAATACGGTATGTAAGTTAGTGTGATCGTTGGTATTGCATTTCATTGGCCAGTGCTTCATAATTAGGAGAATATGATGATATTCCAGTTCTTACTGGAATGAACAACTTCGAATGCGCGTCTACTTTACATTGTATGCGTTTAATACTCGTCACGTGTCATTAACGCATGCGTCATATAGCATGCTATGAATTGTTGCGTGATTATTTCAAACTATACGGCACACGGTTGAACAGCGGTGGGCACACACAAACTGGTCGACGGACGCCGTGGTGTCCGCGGACATAGGGTTGGGAACACCCCTGCGCTAGAGTGTTCGCCGGCCTGGCTGGCCGAGTGGTTGGCGTATCCGCTCTCCAGCCAAAAGGCTGCGGGTTCGAATCCCGTCGTGGGCATGGATGTTTGTCATCTGTGAAAAATACTAGTCGTGGTGGTCGACGGTAGATGAACGTAGTTGAGTGGTGGAGACGGAGAGTTGTGGAGTAGGTGCCCTCCCTCGATGAGTCCTTGGACTCCCTGGAGGTGTCAAATAATATTATTAATATTTTGATTTAAAAAAAAAAAAATTAAACAACGACGATGTAATCGAAGATTTTTGTTTTTTCTTCCCACGTCATTAAATTAGCTTGTTACGGGAAGAGACGATTAAACAAAATGAAAAGAAACAAATCTTGATCCAAGTTTTGAACCGAAATGGTTCAGACGAGCTTTGAAAGCAACTCAGGCGTGCGTGTGTTCTAATGGCCGTTTACCTTTTGCGGGATGAAAAACTCTTCACCCACCATATGAGACCAGCTAGCTCACCTTCGGTTGAAAATCCCTGATAAAGATTCTTCGCGTGCTAGATGGCAAAGTATTGGGCATCTACCCTCTTCACAATTGTAAGTTTGAGTTTCCACCCATCTCCTGCAACATGGACGTTTTATGAATGCGTAGAAGGGGAGGATGAATTTCGTTGCCTGGCATGAGACCATCACTACCGTGATGAGTTCTACAGTTGGTATCTTGACAGGGTATCTCAACTTAACGATTTGAATAATTCGGATTGCCCACAAATGGTGCTAATATGCCTTAAGCCGATTGGACTCATTTGGACCATTCATTACGTTCTCAACATTCCCTTAGTGCTTTTAAAGTCTTCTAGTAAGCCAGGTCTGAATGGTTCTTCAATAATGTGAAAAACTCAATTAAATGATTCGACGGAGTCTCATCTTATAAAGGCTCTATTCATTAATGAAGATTCACATTACATTGAGATAAAGACCAACAATCTTGATTTATTCCTTAAAAAGGAGATGAAATTCCATGCATCCATCTTTCCCTTGATGGACAGTACAACTCTCAACATCTTGCAAAAGACTCAACTTCTTTGTGCAACACAAGAGTACTTAATAAAGAAATGGGATATTTTAATCCGAATTAGCAGCCATCGGGGACATCCTTAAACAGCAAGTTAACTGTTAATGTAGTACGCCCACAAGATACGAGACCCTTCGACACTTCTGCGCATGTCAAAAGGAGAATCCATTCCGATAATAGGGTAATCAATCCGTATTGTGGGATGAGTTGTTTATTATTATGACAGAATTGTGGGATGAGTTGTCTATCATTACACGTCGGAAAATTAACTTCTCTTTTATGCTCATTGTAGTTTTTAAAGTGGTAACTATTTTGCTTGTATAACAGTTGGAAAATTTTATGTATAAAGCATGTGATTTCGCGTGTTGGTGAGAATTCATACATCACCTTATTTCTTTCTCCCCTTCGACATGAATTGACTCTTCTTGGCAATCTGCCAACGACAGCTCTCGCTTCTGTGGTCGGACTATATGCCTAACTATAAATATGAGCAGTCAATATAGGTTCAGTTATATTCTGTACATTAACATGAGCAGCCATCTAACCTGTACATGATTTCGCAGTCCACACTTCTATACTGATCACCAAAACACTGCTGGCATTTGCTATTCGTGGTAATTGTCTTCTTTAGAGGAGGCAATTCTAATATCTTTCTATAACAATCTAGTTTAAGAATACACCGAACTTGAGTGTGGCAAAACTCCACGCTGTAGGAAGTGTTGACGTGCGAGAAAGATTAAAGGCACTTGTGGAAGGATTGAAAAAAGCATAGTGGGTTAGCTAGAAATAACATGAACCAGTTTTACTCAAAGAACATCGCAACTAAGCTTGTAATTACTCGCAGAGAAGTTCTAAGAAGTCTTAGAAAGTCACCAATTATTATTCCAAACATCACATCATGTTAGTTATGCTAGCCACGGCCGTTTCTACATTTTGCGGGGCCCTGTGCGAAATGGAAGAGCGGGGCCCCTGAAAGTTAGTAACTTTTATGGAAATTTTAAATGGATATCTTGTTAATTAATTAAATCAAATATGAAAAATATTTATGCACATAAATAAACAAGTATGCTCTTTAGCATCAATTTAAGTAAAGGGAAAAAATTAGTTAAAAAATAAATGTGTTTGTATGTACGTGATATATTATTTTATGATGTTAATACACATTATCATATAAATACGCCAGAACAATGACTTAAATATTATTATTTATATTATTAAATAAGTTAAGGGATATGCATCCCATATTGTTTCTTAGCCCAGTGCTTCCCAAACTTCTGGATGTCTGGGCCCCCTTTGCAAAAATTAAAATATTTCACGGCCCCCCTCGAAAAAAAAATCGTAATAGAGATATATTATTATAATATTTATTGTATTTATGTTCAATACAAAACATACACAGCGAATACTGCAAAAATCAAATACATATATTACATTTTTTGCTTCTTACCGTTTGGTTCTGAAGACATTGAGGGCTGTTCTGGTAAAATATGAAATACTGTCCTTTTTTTTTTAGTCTGTTTCTGCTTCTTCTGATTGTTCGCGGGAATTTTATTTTTTATCAGCCACTTATCCATCTCAGGGTTAAATTTTTTAACGTAGAATAGATCAAATAATATCACCACTTGCCGATACTGGCACACCACAGACTGATAATATAAAATTAGTGAATATTACCTGAATAAGGGAATCTCCCGGACCAGGAACATTTTTCACTTTTGTGACTTTTCTCCCTTTACGGTTAAGCCTAACGCGAAACAGACAGCAAAGGCAGACTGTTTATTAAAACGTGCATATGATTGGTGCGGTATTAACAAAAGATCGCGCAACCGAAAGATAAAAGCATAGCTGACAATTGAGTTGAAATGCTAACTCTCTTCAACCGAATTCCATATGTGAAACTGCCATAACATTTATTATATATATATATTACTTAGTTTTAACACTTTTACGAATTTTAACACGTTCGGTTGAATTTTATTGCTGCCTTGGGAAATCGAACTCACGTACATCTAATTAATAACAATAGTTTTTAGTTAGATACTGTGTTTGCCCATGCAACATATGGTTTTGTTTCAGTCTATACAGCATAGTTTCTGTATAAGGAGACATGTGATTCATTAATTAGTGTGTTTTTATCCTTGTCTCAAATTGCACTATTTGTTGAGAAATATATTACACAGACTGCTCATACCTTATTCACTGGCATAATAAAAGTACTTATTTTTATTGCCTCTGCAGTATAGTGGCTCTTAGGGAGGGTGTTGTTTACCACTGCAAGCGAGTTACTATCTCCCCACATGAACTTGTTTAAGCTTTTTTTCATGTGTGAAGTATATGCGAAACTTTTATTGGTAACAGAAAACTAGCTCGGATGACAGTGATAAATATAAAACGAGTTTTGATATGTATATAAAGTCAATATCAACAGTCACTGATTACGAACGCGTTATGAAAGGGACAGAAAGATTTGGAACTTCCCTGGAGAGCATTCGAAGTAAATACAATTAACCACTGCTTTGAAATGAAACATATGAATAAGCAATATTTACTAATATTCGTTAAGCGCCGAAATACGCAGAAGCAAAGTTTGTGAACCAACACGAATGTGTGAATTTTTCCATTAAAATATAAAAAATAACAAAAAAAAATAAATAATAAAAGTTAAATACGTTTCTTTTAAAATAAAAAAAATATATACTTAGTCTTAAAACATTTTAAATTTGTTTTCATTATTTCACGGCCCCCCCTCAACAAAACCTACGGCCCCCAAGTGGGCCGCGGCCCACAGTTTGGGAAGCGCTGTCTTAGCCGAATAAGAAACTCAAAGAGTTTCATGCCGAACATAGAAACTATAAAGTTCGTCGACTCCAAGCGTAAGCGAATACCTGGATAGCAGCACCTGACCCATTTGGTAGTGCAAACTGAGGCAACTCATAGAAAGGGTGGAGCAAGTTCCGATCACTATTCTTGGTATTTACCCATAATGTGAACTTAGCTCCAAGGAGCTGTATTACTGTTCTACGTTATGAGAGAAGGTCACTACCCAGACCGGTTTGAACCTTTATTGAGGTCTCATCAGTGAGTAGGTAGACAAGTTCATGTCGCCGAATTGAAGCCTTTGGCTCTTCATCTAATTAGTAATTTATTAGGACACCTTCTTGGCAATTCTCATAGAAGGGATGTAAGTTCTGTTCGCTACAAACTTGGTATTAACTAGGTCTACCTACTCACTGATCAGACCTCAATAAAGGCAGGGCCGGCTCTACCGAGGGTGCAAGACGTGCATTTGCACGGGGCGACAAAGTTGACATAAACTATACTAAAAATAAAGGAGAAGGCACGGCAAAATGTGCTACTGCACAGGGCGACCCTGAATAAAGGTTGAAACCGGTCTGGGTAGTGACCTTCTCTCATAATGTAGAGCAGAAATACAGCTCCTAGGAGCTAAGTTCACATTATTGGTAAATACCAAGAATAGTGATCAAAGCTTGCTCCACCCTTATTATGAGTTGCCTCAGTGTTACACTACCAAATGGGTTATGTGTTGCACTATCCAGGTATTTGCTTACGCTTGGAATCGCCGAACTTTATAGTTTCTATGTTTAGCATGAAACTCTTTTGAGTTTCTTATTGGGCTAAGAAACAATATGGGATGTAATATTCCTTAACTTAAATAAGTTCATGTCGCCGAATTGAAGCCTTTGGCTCTTCATATAATTAGTAATTATTAAATAATATAAAATATGAAAAAAATATCCATTTTTACTATAAAGAATGAAATATATGTATAACAACTTATAAGATTTAAAAGAAATCTTAATATATTAATTTTATTTAACCTAATGCGCTTATCAATAAAATCATTTATAACGCTATCGAAATTCAAATTTTTTGCAATTTCATGCTCTATAGATATTATTGCCAGGGACGACAAACGTTCTTGAGACATAGAAGATCGCAAATAGATTTTTATTCATTTGAATTTGGAAAATGACCTTTCTGCTGATGCGACCGTAACTGGACTAGTCAATAATATTTTAAATGTCGTGGTAATATTTGGATAAATATCCGACAAATTATTTGCAATTATGAATTTTAAAATATTAATGGGTGCATCTTCTGGAACAATATTTCTAAAAATAATTAATTCATTGTAAAATTCAGATTCATCAATATCTGTATTTAATTATTGCCACAGCTGTTTGCAGCAAAATTTTAATTCATTTTCCGTCATTTTTCTTATTAATTTCATATCATAAGAAATCCAAATGATTTTTGGTGAATTTCATACAATTCAATTTTTTTTTGACAGATTGTCGAGCAGTATTTAAAATTACAAAAAATAAATTTATCCTAAAATTATCTTTGTTATCACCTATGTGTGATTCATCAGGCGTTTCATAATCAAAAAAATACTTTTCTTCGACGTATTCAACTTTCTTTAAATTTAATTTCTATTTCTAATAGATATGACATTCTTTAGCAATCTCAAACGGCTATCAAATCCTGATATTCTCTGCTCTTCAAAGCTGCACTAACTTTTTAATATGCTTAGTTGCTACGTCTATGGGAATTTTTGCATTTTGAAATACTTCACTTACTAAATTAACTTGAGTATAAACTCAAATGAATCTATTTGTTCATATATTGAAACCACTTCTACTTTGATAGTATTATCTGATGCAGTTTTAGATAATTCTTTTTAGTGCATTTAAAAATTCTGGAATTTGAAAACGTACAGCTCTAACTGATTCTATTCTACATTCCCATCTTGTATCGCATAACGGTTTTGCAGTTAATTGTTTAACAAATTTCTTATTTCTTTAATATGTCCCAACGTGAAGTTGAGGCAGCAAATAATGTATATTTTTTGTATAACATTAAAAAATATTATTGCTATAATTGATGATTTTGCGACATCTCCTAAAATATGAGTCTTTGAACTCCATGAGGTCTTGAGGTAATAATAATAAAATCAAATTTTTAAATTATGACAAGCGCAAGGAGTATAAAATGCCTTTTCGTTTTCATTTAAAATGTAAGCACGGATTCATACTCCTTTCATATTCGCTTCGTTATCATACCCTTGCCCTCTACGATCTGACAATTTAAGATTTAATTTATTCAAAAGTGATTTTATAATTTCATATATACCTTTACCAGTAGTGTCATTAGTTGTTAAAAACGTGTTCACGAATTTCAATATCTGCTTCAAATATATGTAAAAATTTAAAAATTAATGAAATGTGCTCCTGATGACTAACATTAGGAGTACAATCGAAAATTATTGAATAGTACTTTGCCTGTCGTATCATATTTTTGTTTGAATTTTGGTTCCTATATCAACAATTAATTCATTTTGCACAATGGTTGATAGATACGAATTTTGTTTCTTACCTATAATTTTTTTTCCCGAACATCGCATTGAATGATCTTTTAAAAGTGGATCAAATTCTGCAATTAATTCTACGATTCCTAAAAAAATTACCATTATGGGCTGTGTACAAAGTATCAAAATTACCTCCAAAAGCTAAATGATGTTCGGATAAATAAAGAATTGCTGCTACCATTCGTCATAACATTTCTTAACCGTTCTGCTTCAAATTTTATGACATTTTGATTTGCCTGATCAATTGTATTGTGATTTTTAAATTACATTCCATTTGTGTCCATGAATACATGCATTTCACGTGCACTGGATTTCTTTCGTGCGACTTTAATCTTTCACTTAATGTTGCCAGTCAGAAAAGCCATTATTAGATAAAAAAAAAATTATCATCAGAAGAAAATAATTTGCAACAAAAACAAAAAATAGATTTGGAAGAGTTTGAATATACAAGCCATCTTCTGTTTTGCTTCTCTCCGTTTGCAATTGTCCTAACATAGTGAACTGGGGAAAAACACCTCTTGTTGTCATCTTTTGGAAAATCATTTTCAGTCGGAGGAGACGGTGGACCACGTTGTACAATTTGCGTTAGTGTTGCATTGTTCAAAATTTTGAGCCATGATGCTGAATCATCAATAGTAAATAGTTCACCTTCCACTGGTGTCTCAGTTTTAGGATCTTCAATACTCATTGTTTGACCAAACGCGTCATGTTTTCCGCTTCCTTTGAGTATTTCAGAACTCTCATTATTAATTAATGTTAAAGCCAAAGAGCTGTTTGTAGTTATTTCAGAACTCCCGTTATCAACTGATATCTCTGAACAAATATGAGTTCAACTTCATAAATTTAAACAGTTCCTCAGCCGCTTCTTTTTCTTGTTTTCGCTTTCGATTTTTCACGCCCACTTGGGTATTTTCCTCCATAATAATCTCTCTCACGACTAGTCATACTCTAGAATTAAATACGATAGATTTAATTATAAAATAAGTTAATAAATTAAAGCAAAATTACTTACCTGATAAATAAGATATATCTAAAATAGATAATATTAGAAAATAAATAAATCTAATATAGATTGAAAACTGCTATTGAAGAAAAATTCTGATGTCGGATAACCTAAAACCAGTTTACAAAATATATTTTTAAGATGTTTTGCAAGTAATGTCACATAAAAAAAATTGCCATGACAGTAAGTAAATTGCCATGCCATGTAAGTATATACACATACGTGTATATACTTACTTGTTCATAAAATAATAAACTAAAATAAAAAAAACTCCTTAAAATTATTAAAAACACCTGTTTTAAAATGCACTTTTCCCTATTTTACACTATGTTGTACGACAATAGTGGCGAACCTTTTTATGTGTGTGTGCCAAAAGTTTACAAATCCAGTTGCTGATGTGTCGGCGCGTGCCAAATATTTACCAAGTTGCTGACGTGTCGTGAAGTTTTTAATAGGGGAAAAATTAATACAAAATTAATTGTAGAATTTTATTGAGCAAGTTTAAAAATTAACATAGAATTTCATAAAAATGTACTCATAATTTGGCATACACATTGTAGTATACAAATCAATATGAACCTTTTATCAATATATTAATGAGATTTTTGCTGTTGTACATTAGATGCCAAATGCTTTATATCAGGTTCATATTTTGTCACTGTTAGTAATACACACGCCGAATGAGATTCATCAGTCATTCTATTTCTTAAACTGTCTTTTATAAAATTCATTTCGAAAAATAATGACTCAAGCATATGTAGAGGAGAAAATTGATAATATAGCCATCGCTAGTTTTTTTTATATTTATTCTTAATGTATTAGAGGGCCCAGTCCCAAACTTACTCGTAAATACCGTTTCCATTTTTTTAAAGTTCATACATTAAACTAACGTTTAATGTTCGGATTTAATATACACTTAATTTAAATAATTTTGTATCGCCGATGTGAAGCCTTTTGGCTATTTATTTTAGTAAATAAGTATTAATAATTAATTATGGAATAATCATAAAGAGAAATAGTACACTTATGTATACGATGTAGCTTGTTGAGAAATATAAAATTGCGCATTTAAATTAGTTATCAATCACAGAACTAATGCTACAATATTGTAGTTTCCTCAGGCCAACATCATTAAATTAACTTGTAAGTTTCATTGACATATCCCATTCTGATCACCAAAAATTTATAATATTATTCAGTATAAAACTGATTATTGTATTATTAAATTGATTTTAATGATGTTGATTTGAAAGAAAAAAAAAAACGGTAGTGAGAAAAATATTTATGATTTGTAACTCACCATAGAAGTCAGCGGAGCAGGGGAAGCAGCAGAAGGATGTCGACTTGTCGGCGAACGCTTACCGTGGAATATAACTGGCACCCCTGATTTCACTTTACGAAAAAAGACATTAAAACGTTTTGCATATATACCTCCCACACAAAAACAACACGCCTTCCCCAACAGCCATTATATACTGTAGATGCAAGAAGAAAAAAAAATAGTTTTATTGTATCCCTGAATAAGGTACAGAGTCTTTTGCAGTCTGTGTAATATATTTCTCAACAAATAGTGCAATTAGAGACAGCTGGAATAAAAACGGCGCCTAACTAATGAATCACATGTCCCCTCTCACAGAAACTATGCTGGTATAGGCAAGCAAAACCATATGTTTCACCGGAAACACAGTATTTAACTAAGTTATTGTCAAATTTTTCAATTACATGAAATAAGCGTTTGTTTGATTGTATTTGAAATTCTCGATGTCATTATGACAGATCACA
The DNA here is from genome assembly GCF_054136105.1 of Typopeltis vanoorti. Taxonomy (NCBI): domain Eukaryota; kingdom Metazoa; phylum Arthropoda; class Arachnida; order Uropygi; family Thelyphonidae; genus Typopeltis; species Typopeltis vanoorti. The sequence goes on along the minus strand of NC_143561.1, from coordinate 119,056,489 downwards.
AAGGCTTACTTCAAATAAAATTCTACCACGAATTGAAACAGGCCATATAATGCTTGTGTGAGTTCCCCTTCCAGCTCAAACAAGGCACTAAAAATCAACTAAGGGTTGAAACTTTGTGTGAGTAGAGCCTGCCAGTAATGAGAAGTTCTGTCGGAATGATAAACGACACCCCGTCGTGAATTCTTAAAACTAAGAAATATATAGTGAATGTTGTTATGACAGATGCTATGGAATTCGGTTGAAGAGAATTAGCATTTCAACTCAAAAATTGTCGGTTCCATTTGTCTTTAAAGGGTCGCGTGATCTTTTGTTAATACCACACCAATAGAATTCATGTCTTCATAGCTGCTCTCTCTCCTGTAAAACAAAATTTAACTTGTACGTATTGTAACAATTAAAAAAAAAAAAAAGGTTGAATAATTTATAAGCGTATAAAAGGATACCATATGTAAATCGTTGACGTGCCAGCAAAATTCTCGGGCGTGCCATAGGTTCGCCACCCGTGTTGTACGATATTGTTATATATCTTAGAGTAGTTTCAAATACTACCGCTACGATCTTATTTCGCTTACTATAACAACAATAGTTGGTTGTAAAATTATATACATATATTTTTCTATATAATAATATTTTTTATATAATAATTATAATATTAATTTATATAATAATTTTAAAAAATTAATTTCCTTTTTTCGATTTTTTGCGTTCTGCGGGGGCCCTGTGCCACCGCACAGTTCACACACACCCATCAATACGGCCCTGATGCTAGCATTGCATCTTTTGCCATTGACTTGCTGTGGCAATACATGTTTAACACTGATTTACTTCCTTTATCAACTACACTGATTCACAGTGCAATTAAACACAGCAGCCCTACATAATCGCTATTGATTAGTTACTTAAAAGTATTCCGAAGAGGGAGCAGTAAATAATAAAATATCTGATACGAGAACCTGTTACCACTGCTAAACGATGGGAAGTAACAAACATTAGTGCGAGACAAGTGGCGAACCGATTATTTTGAACAGCAAGAATAAAGAATAATTCGATAAAAGATTTAAATTGAGTGATTAGTAAAGATAAACGACGAAATAAAATGCATACTAATCGCAGAAGTCTCCTATTTTTTTTTTTGATGTGCTTCTATAAAGTGTGTGTGTGTAGATGGAGATTATTACTATTTGTAATTAAGGCTTCATAATAATTAATTGCGTACTCTGGTTCGGTTTGCCAGTTTGACGGTTAAGTGTGGGGTGTGTCTGTTTGTTAATTTCGTTGCAGGCCGAAGTAACCAAGGCTACGAGACTATTCGAATTCGGTCTCTCCAAACAAAGGGCCTCGTCGATATCGACTGAGCTACGGAAACTCCCTGTGTGGCTGTATAGTAACAACTGACAGTACAGCAAAATAAGCGGCAAGTTTTCATCTGCTTGTCATGTTAAAGACGGACTGTAAGAATAATTTTTAAAAAGGTGCAAAATTATTATTTTTAAAATTTTTAATATCATTTTTCAGTTACCCTGCAAATGACATTGCTCAGGAGAACTTTCTCTAGGTCGACTAAACTTGCCCACCAGTGTCGGATTTAGTGACATGTTAATTACGATAACCCCGTGTATCCTAACGAAACAGCGTTGAAAATCTAAATTAAAATATTGCGAATATTTTTTCATTTCATTTTTTGTGATTACTATTACCACTATTCAGCAATAGATTACTGCCTCATTGTGTCTTACTGAACCTGTAAGCAGAGGTTGACGTAATTCTTATAAACTGCCAATGTCTATAGACTTATTACATTTCGTCTTTACAAATGGCTGCCAATAGTTAAGCATATTCTCCAAGTACACTTGCATGACACTAATTAATAGAAGATAGGAAGCGTGTATACTAAGAAATCTTGTTTAAAAAAAAAAATGTTCTGTGAAGTGCAGCCATTTGGACAAATTTACGGTAGTAAAAAATCGTAACGGAAGGCTCGGAGAAATTTTCAAGAAACAAGTTAATGAACAAAGGAACTACTTACAGATAATAATAGATGACCGGTCAAATTCCACCACTGACGCCTTTTTACATCTGAAACTTCCACAGAAACGAAATTATTAAAAACAATTAGCATTCTGGTTTGATGATTGTTTCATTTTAAACAGAATTCCCATCTTACCGGTTTACCGTTTCGACTTTCACCACTAAAAAATCAGAAGCACCGTTAAAAATAATGATCTGCAATGCAACAAAATGCGTAACTTAAGATCCGAAACAGGTCGTCTAGCGATGGTAATCTACATCTTTTCACGCATCGAAATGCATCGTTCGCGGGGGAGGAAACACAGAGGAGAACTTGAAAGCCTCCCAGAGTGTAGTACATCGAAACGAAGAAGTAGGCTGTTCAGAACTCACTGTAATGCAGTCTTATGGTTGAGGAAGATAGGATTTTTTTTTATGTTAACAACTAAATCAACAGAGACATTTTTATTTTCACTGTTCAATTAAATATTCCAAATACTCAGGTCTGAACTGTAATAACGAAATGCGCTTAATCCTGATCCAACCTGATCAAGATTTTAAATCTAACGGAAAATAAAATACCTGCAGTAGCAACTCCGATTGCAAGGTGAATATCATCCGTTCACCCCTTTTATTCGACATGCATATTCTACGGGGCGGAGCAAGACTAATTTCACGTGAAAAACCCAATTGATGCAAGGACCAGAGCACATTGAAATAAGAGAGAGGAAGAAAAGCGCCTCTATTTGAACAAATTTAGATACATGTCAAAAAAAAAAAAAAAACTTAGTATTCGTCATCTCAATTGTTTAGCATTTAATAAATTTGGAAAAAAGCACTTCATTTTTACTTTTCTTAAAGTTTCTTGAAATTTCGGCACAATCAGGGCCAAATGCCTGATGCAATTATGAAGAAGAAAGTAGAAGTATATCACTTCTACTTTCTACAGTATATTTGACTCCGTGGAAGTGTTATGTAATAACACTTCCACGGAGTCAAAGGATCTCATCAGGGAAAAAAACACGAATCGGCCTGAAACGCCGCTCAGTTCACCGTCTACCAGCAAATGCATGGTGATGTTTTTGTCTATTAATTTTGTATTCTATTTGACCAAAGAAAAACTGCGAAAAAAGTAAAAGCAGACACTGCTGCTACAGGGCGTGTCACTCAAATTTCGATAGTTTATTCCTTAAATGTTTTATCGAAGAAAAATCAGCAAGGAAAAATGCTAATTGGCTGGCATTATTTTTTTTGTTGAATATCTCCTCTAAAATTCGAGTCATATCATACTATCCTATCCTCAGTGGCGTAGCTAGAGCTTTTGCCGCCCGGGGCGATCCCTAAGTTTGCCACCGCTCTGAATACACACCAAAAATACTACAAAAAAAGTCAAAACGACGTATAGGGAAATAAATGCGAGATGAGATGTGTAGGTGATTTGATTGAGGAAAGTGAATAATGAACAAGAGCAGACCGTGCAAACTACAGGCACCAGATCAAGGATTTCGAAAGAGCGGATAACTCGAAGAAACAGCTAGGATCAACCGGAATAGCAACAGACCGCAGCTATCAATAACTAAAAGGATAATGAATGAACCTACCAAGGTAAGGTTTAAATAATTCAGTTTAAGTTCTTCTGTAGATATAGAAATTTGCAACATCAGAGCTACAAATATACACACACGCTAGAAATGGAGAACGTTAAATACTTTCTGCAACACGTCAATAGAGACCAAGCTTTAGAACTATTTAAAGTACTACTACAAAAGTTCGACATGGAATGGCCAGGCTACCTTAAACTTTATACACAGGCATAGGAACCCGAAGACGAAGATATCACAGAACGAAACAACATGATCCCCCCCCCCCCCCACCGGAGGACAACAGACAGACAGAACCAACAGAAGAGCACACAAGTAAAAGGCGCAGGACCGCGAACGATCCCACGGAAGAAGATGCGCCCACACAAGCAGTCTAGGGAAATAAAGAAAAGGTCCCCTCGGTAATCCTCCGAGACAAACAAAGGTGGACCTCAGTTTCGAAATCGCTCAGAGAACAAAACATCAACTTCTCCTGGGCCAGAAACACAAAGACGAGGGAGTAAAGATCCAGCCGGAAACAGTCACAGAGTAGTACTGCACGATGACAAAAATGCTGGACAACTCCATGTTGCCTTTTCACATATTTGCACTGGCTAGTGAAAAGAACTTGAAAGTGGTGCTCAGAGGGGTTGTCGAGGGAATCACGACCGACGAGGTCACTGCCGATCTCGTCAAGAAAGGCCTGACCTTGCAGTTAAAGTGAGCAGAATGCTGAGATCGGAGAGAAAACCGATGCCACTAGTATTGGTAGAAATATCCAAAAAAGAATATACGAACTAAGAAATATATGCGGACTCAAAATCACAACTGAGCCACTAAGAAAGAAGGCATCGGCAGAACAATGCCATAGATGCGAAAAGTTTTGGGATGCTCAAAAGCTCTCTAAAGCAACCTACAGATGTTTAAAATGTGGTGAGGAACATCAGACTAGCACCTGCACCAAGCCGAAAACAACACCTGCACGCTGTGCTAACTGCTGAGGCCCTCACCATGTCAATTACAAGGGATGCACTTCCCATCCGAAAAATCGTGAGATAGCAAGAACAAACCTTACTTCCTCCCCCCATAACGCCTCCACTACCAGGTAGGCAACTCACCCCATCTCAAATCACCTCAACAACATAGGAGAGAATACAGCCAGCCAACATGACAAACACCTATGCAGAGGCTGCACGACCTAAGACCCCCCAAATCCTACAAAATGGGTGGCCCCAACTTAGAAAAAATCTTAACTGCCTTGCTCGCCACCATGCTGCAAGAATTCAGCAGGACAATCTCTCACCATCCTCCTGAAAGAGCTTCCTACAATGAACCCAATCCATCTTAACAGTCCTCTGCCATGAATAGGAAATTCAAACCAAACTCACTAAAGATTGTAGCTTGAAATGCAAATGGAATAACAAACAAAATCGTGGAACTCGAAGAATTTATGTCCAGATACAAAGCTGACATCATTCTAGTTAACGAAACGCACCTTAGACCAGCAAATAACCCAAGACTCCGAGGCTTTCCATGTAAAGAAATGATCGACTTGGCGCAAGAGGCCGAGGCACAGCCGTCTATATCAAAAGCTACCTAAACCACAACACAGTACCCGACCCCCCAATAACGAACCTAGAGTTGACCAGTGTGGAGGTACACACCAGCAATGCAGGCAGTCTAAAGATTTATGTAGCTTACAACCGTCCTAGAATCCCACTACTGATATCTGACCTGGACTCCATCCTCGGATCCAAAGACTCCATAATCTTAGCAGGAGATCTCAACTTCAAACATACAGCCTGGTTTAGCTCGTCCATTAATACTAAAGGTCACACATTATATAACTATGCAATTCTGAACTCTGCCATCGTGGCTGGACCTACCACGCCCACTCATCGCAGCCCAACAGGAAATTCTGATATTCTGGACATAGTATTACTCAAAAACATCCCATACCAATATCAACTGGAAACAATAGAACTTTCATCAGACCACAACCCCATCCAGCTCAGGCTAGGCACTCATGAACAACTCTCACCCCAGCGCGCCTTTATAGCATGGGACTAACTCACAAAAATTCTGCCAGAGTACATCGGCCCACCACCCATCATATACAAAAAAGAAGATAAAGACATAGCCATAAACAAGGTAATAAGCCAAATGCAAAAAGCAATAGCCTCAGTAACGCAAACCACTGTCCACCACTTGACCAATAGGATTCCAGAAAAAACCATGGACCTGATTATAACCAAGAACAAAGCAAGAAAGAGATATCACAACTGCAGAGCCCCACAGGACAACACTCAATAATCTCAACAGAAAAGTCAGAGCTCTAAAACAACCGAAATCACGAATGGGAAACCAAATTAGCCACAATCAACTCAGAATATCCCTCCATATGGCACCAAAAGTCAACCACTACCTCCCATACAAACTAAATAAGGAATAACACACACACAGATAAGGAAAAGGCAGAATCCCTTATAGAGAACTTGGAGGAGCAGCGCAGCCCGTCGTACACTAAACATTAACTTCATCTATAAAATTCATTGCCAGGTCAGCAAAGCATTAAGTCATCTCACTGATAACTCAAAACCCACCTGTCACACTATCCCAGGGGAAATAACTAAAATCATAACACAATTGAACAATAAAAAGGCTCAAGGCCCAAATGGCATCACTAACAGAATATTAAAGTTGCTACCAAGAAAAGCAATACTACACATAGTTACCATAACAAATGCAATCATCAGATTTCAGCACTTCCTGACAACCTGGAAAATAGCAGATATCATACCTATAAAAAAAGCCAGGCAAGAACCCTCAACTTCCAGAAAGCTACAGACCCTTTAGTCACCTATCAAGTCTTGGAAAAGTGACCGAAAAAGTTATCCTCACAAGGCTACAAGCAATCACTGAGAAGTTCGGAATTATCCCAGACGAGTAATTCGAATTCCGCAAAGAACACTCCACAATACAACAAATACACCGATTGGTAGAATATATCGCAGGAGGTTTTAACTGGAACCTCCACACAGCTGCAGTCTTCATCGATATAGCGAAGGCGATAAGGTGATAAGGTCAGGGTCTTCTCTACAAACTTATAAATTTTAAGTTTCCAATAAAATTAGTTAAACTAATTAAAGCATACCTAAGCGACAGACACATGCAAATCAAACTAAATAGAACAGTGTCAACCAGACGTAAGATACGTGAAGGTGTGCCACAGGGCTCACTCTTAGCATCTCTCCTGTTCTCGATCTACACAGCTGATGCCCCCCCCCCCCGAACTTGAGAACGATCATCACAGCACTATATGCGGATGACACTGCAATACTAACAAGATCTCTCAGCCCTCTGGCAATTAGAAGGCTGTAAGGCAGTATCAACGCACAAGAAGCTTGGCTAACGGACTGCAGGATCTGGGTAAACCCCCTGAAAAGCTCGGTCATACTATTCTCCAGAAGAAAAGTCACCAGCAAGGACGACATTCAGCTCCACGGAGTCAAGATCCCATGGGAGACAGAAGTTAAATAGTGAAACTAGATAACAAACTCCTATTTAGCAATCACATTAAACTAAGTGAAGACATCCAGAGTAATTGCACAACTCTACCCCCTGATCAACCGCAAAAGCAAATTAGATCTACGAAATAAGCTAATTCTGTACAAAACTGTAATTCGCCCAGTTATCACCTACATGGAGTCATGTAGGTGACTCCATGTAGGTGATAACTGGGTAGGTGAGGTATGACTCCATTATCCAGCATGGAGTCATACCTCAGAAACTAACATACAGAACCTACAAAGAATCCAGAACAAGTGCCTAAGAATCATCCTGGATGTTCCGTGGTCATAAGAAACTCCTAGATCCATCGAGAAGTAAACATCCCTTCTAATCTCCGTGATTTAGCTGAAAAATTCTTTTCCAAGGCAAACCTGCAATCAAATCCACTGATCAAGCAAGCTAACAACTACATTGAAGCAATACACTGCAAATATAAAAGACCAAAATCAATTCTACTACAACCCGAACATAGCTAACTTCATGCCCCAAGAGGACGAGCAGAAAGCTCAATAATATCTCATCCATTGCATCACTTACACGGATAAAGGGGAACAAGAAAAGCATTTTTGCTTCACCCATCCAGCCAGTAACATTATACGTAGGGAAATAGATTAAAACACTGTTTATTTTGAAGTAAAACTTTAATTTCAACATTCTAAAATGTTATTTTTCTTGCTTTTCTGCTAGCAAAATCGTCGATGACATTGGCGAAGTCTATTTCATCATAATAATGTAGGTAATTCTTAATCAATTTTATTTAGAAAAACTCCTCTCACAACTAGCAACACTTACAGAAATCGCAGTAGTATTACAATATTTGGAAATGAGTTCTCGAAATTGTATTTTAGAATTAACTGCAAAAGTTCAAAAAGGTTTAAAGTGCCCCCCCCCCCCAGGGCGGATCTCTCCTTCCGCACCTCCTTAGCTACGACACTGCCTATCCTATTCATCCATCCATCCTAAGACGGGTTGAGTTCCCCTAATAAGGGGGCTTACGACTAATTAATGCAGCCAGGTCATCGTCACGCCTTGCTGCATCCCTTAAAGGCAGTATTTCTGACTAATCCGTGTGTGTGTTCACGGGAAAGTTTAGCCTGTTTGGGGGGGGGGGGGACGAAAAACCAGAGTTATTGAGGGTTCCTGGAGCACTAGTGCCTCTGGAAAAATGCAAGTACAGCCCAGCACAGATGATGTATTTTCTGATAGAAGTTATTCAAGTATTATGTTAAATCCACATAATATGCAGCACGGTACCTTACCAGGGTTGAATTAGTTGCCATTCCACCTCATTCATCTCAAAGTATCAGGGTTAAGTGAAGATGGTCCAGCTTTAGTTCACTGTTCTATACTCCCTGAGTTTTCTACATCCACTGAGATTACTCATAATACTTCAAATAGTTCTCTGCATCATGATGATAATAATAATAATAATAATAATAGTTCCGTGATGTATGAAGATACAGCTGAAATGCCTGTTATCACTGGGTCAGAAATTCCTAAGGTGTCTTCTACGGATATTCCTTTTGTGGATCGGAACATGAACGCGGAGATGAAGATGAGGCAAGAGATTTTAGGTTTTGGAGGAGAGGAATAAGAGAGCAAAATAGTTGGTGGTAGTATGGACCATCTACACAAAAAAATTAATCTGTTGCCCTCTATCCTTTGTAAATGTAATTTGACCTACTTTTGCAGACAGGCTGTTCTGTGGAAAAAAGAATTCATGAACATTAATATTACATTGAATACGTGAAACCTCAAAAGTCTGTTCAGGTAAAGCACAGTATTGACACTAAACACGTTATTCTGTGGGATGAAGTTCTTCTCCATAGCAATAGTTTTAGATGTGAATGCCTTTTCAAATAAAGTTGTGAAGAGCTTTTACATAGCCCTAACCTGAATCGGAAAGACTGTGTCTCTCACCTCCCCCGAAGTTTGAGAGATTCTCATTTTATGTAAACATCAAAAATAGTTTTAACATTATTTATTAATATTAATTTCTGGCTTGTGGCAACTGTTTTTAATTAACAAACTGATTGTTTTATGTACCTTGTATTCCTGTTCTTTGATATGCTTGTTTCCATACACTGATGATAAACTTATTTTCTGTATGAAATATCTGTATTTTCATTAAAATTTATTACTGTACTTATCATTAATTTGGTTGTTTTATAGTTATGCCACACGTACCTTTAAAGATATGTCAATTATTATCACTTGATGAATCTCATCTACCTCCTGAAGCACAGTTCTTTTCATACATCAACACTTCATACATTTAAAAACTGCACACTCTTAAAGATACTGACTGATAGATTGCACTTGAATAGATTCATTAGATGTCTGTAGAAAGTTTTGTTTAATGACAGGGTGGAATTGCAAAATCAAGGAAAGTATAATTATTAAAGGAAAAGCAGTTGACTGTGGGTAAGGAAACACTGGAAGCAACTGAGTGTAAAAACAGAAGTCACAAAATACTGAAGATAGTTACTGAGATAAAGAGCCAAAAGGCTTCACTTCGGCGATGCAAAATTATTCAAATTAAGTGGATATTGAATCCAATATTATTTCTTAGCCGAATCAGAAACTCTAAGATAACAAATCTAAGTTTCATGCCGAATATATTATAGAAACTATAAAGGTTCGGCGAGTCCAAGCATAAGCCAACACTTGGTAGTACATGCTGGGACAACTCGTAGTAAAGGTGGAGTAAGTTCCGATCACTGTCCTTAGTATTTTCTCATAATGTAAAACACATCTCCTAGGAGATGTATGCTGTTATACATTATGGGAGGAGGTCACTACCCAGACCGGTTTCGAGCTTTATTGAGGTCTCATCAGTGAGTAGGTAGACCCAGATGTAAATACTGAGGTTGCAGTGATGTAGTTACTGGTCTGGATAGTGACCTCCTCCCATCATGTATAACAGCATACATCTTCTAGGAGATGCGTTTTATATTATGGGAAAATACTAAGGACAGTGATCGGAACTTACTCCACCTTTACTACAAGTTTCTCTCCAGCATGTACTACCAGGTGTTGGCTTATGCTTGGACTCGCCGAACCTTCTATATTCGGCATGAAACTCTTAGATTTTCTATCTTAGAGTTTCTTATTCGGCTATGAAATAATGCTGGATTCAATATCCACTTAATTTGAATAACTGAAGATAGTGTTTCGGATCTCAATGGGCCAGTCATTAAAATAGCATGCAAGGGTTCTAGATTCAAGGGCATTTTGCATTTCACACATAACTAAAGCTAGAAGCATCAGGAACAAGTGTGATGAGTTTCTGGCATTGATCAGCTTAACTTGGACAAAAATTATAAGCAACAGTGAGACTTAGAAGATAATAAAACAGGTGATGAAGCAGAACCAATCCCAAATAACAAAAAAGCACAACATACAAATTATTTCAGAATCTCTACAAAACAAAAATTCCCTCACTTTTGCACACTTTACCAATATCCATGGCATAAACACCAACAGAAATATTCTTCACTACTTACAGTCATCCCAAACTGCACCTACATCCACTGCCATCCATCTTCAATGGCCAAATTAAAAACTTCACAATTCCTTTTGCTGAAAGGGTACTGTAATCTATGCCTTTGTGAGATCTGACATTGTTTGCCAGAGAATGGCCAATTCAGAATTTTCTGCTTTTTATCTCCTCTGGCTCAAGGTTTCCTTGCTCCATTTAGTAACATTCATCTGTTGCATTTACCAGAGTCTGAACCACTCTGACTTCACCTTTCCCTACATGAAGTTCAACCACCTACTGTCCAGCTATCCAAATAGTGTGGTAATTTTTATAGGTGATCTTGACCCCTTAACGTACCAATCAAAAATCAGAAAGCGGTCGTTTTTCTGACAATTTTTTGGGCGAGGGTGATTTGCTGGATCAAATTCATCATTATTTGAAAAATAATGAATTTGTGCAAACGCAAACGAAATAGCCGACACACGCCGTTGGCAACTTTTCTCGGCTGAAAGGAAATAGGCACAAGATTGTCTAGCGTCTATATTCGGTTGTATTTATATGTGAAACCAAAATTCAAAATCAATTTTGGTGCAATAAACAAAAGACGTGTCACAGACGTCTTTGTATGCTAAGGGGTTAACATCCACAACTGGCTCCTTACCCAATCTATATACCCGAGTTCCTGATAATCCTCTTCGCTTCCGCAATATACTCTTTTTAACCAGTTCTTCCAGATATGCTGTCGACATCTGCTATCCTTTCAGTAAGTCAGATCACAATCTTGTGCAAGTCTCCTCTTTCAGAGAACACTTCTCCATACTCACAATTTCAAGTACTTCGGCACCACAAAGGTGTAAAGTGGAACAACTTCTGGAATTGCTACTTTATCTTTCCATGGTCTGACAATTGTTTCTGCTCTTCAGACCCAAACACCTTCTCCAAGCAAGTCAAGAAATTATCCTCACTGACATGAATGCCTTCATTCCCCATTTTGCCACTTTCCATGCACTGGTTTTACAGAAAAAGTATAACAAAGCAACTAAAGGGAAAAAAAATTTTCAATTTACCACAGGTGGCTCCATCAATAATCCAAACTTCATACTCAACCTATGCTGAAGCATGTAATAAATGCAAAACAATCAGTTAACTTAAACTGATTTCATAAAGGCCGTCAGCAAAAAAACTTGCCTCTTGACACAAATGACAGGCATGCCCTCTTGTCCTTTGCTAGGGCAATGGATTCAACTTATGCTCATCTGCACTTTAACCCTCTCGTGCATGAATTTTTATATTCATTTATAAAAAAATTATAATGGCATGATACAGTACATACTACCATGAATTCATTAATTTTGCTAAATTTGTGTCCTGTATATGTTAAAAATGATGTCCTCATCTGAGCACATCATGCATGCACTAATGTCAACAGACATATTTCTATGGAAATGACTTAGACTAAGGAATTTATTTTCATTGAAAGACGTTACAAGTATGACAAAACAGATTACAAACAATTTATATTTTGCTGAAACACTGCATGAATGATCAAAATTTGGATTACTTAGTACTTACAAAAAAGTAGAATTAGAATTTGCAGTAGAGCTATGTAAATCAAGAACAGTCTTATTCTCTTTGCCTCATTTTGTATGAAAGACTGAAAACATTCCGGCCAGATCGGAACCTCACATCTACCACAGATGGATCTTGTTTTACTCTTGCAGTGTACATCTCCGCAACGATTGGCATTAGCACCTGTTGTCTTCTTTGGGAAGTGTCCACCGCCATCAAAACGTTTTTCATGTGGCACAGAGTGAGTTTTGTATTTCTTTAGTGCTGGTGGTGTCTGACTTGAAGGGCGTCCTCGTTTCTTTGTACCTAGCTGAGCTAAACCTTGATACATCAAAGCAGTTGCCACTCTTGATTTGAATTCCAACAAATACAATTTTTCTTTTTCTTCCCATTTCCAAATTATCCGTGCATTACAAACAAATACGTTCAACATATGGTAAAAAATTCTCATATACCATCGTTTGTTCCTGGTATCATTTCGATACAAAGCCACAAGCCCATAAAATCCACTCCACCCACGTTTGTTATAAACAGGTATGCTGTGAGGTAGTGGAATTTCAACCTACTTTTTTTCTTTCCAGCTCTAACATACACTAACAGGCTCCTTTCCTAAGTAGCTAGATATCACATGTACTATTGAGTTATCAACCCACCCTCTGTCCAAAAAGAAATCGAACTTTTGATAGAAAATAAAACAGAGGCCAATTATAATTATTCAAATCATTTATTTCAATGAATATACTCTCCCTCAGCTTCGATACAGCGTTAGCACAGTCAATTAATTCGTTCAATGAGTTTTTTTTATATCGGTTTTTTGGGACACTGTTGAGGGTCGTGGTTATTACTGCCGCTTGAACGTTTTCACTTGTGTCGTATCGCTTTCCTTTCATCGGCAAATGAAGTCGGGAGAAGAGAAAGAAGTCACAGGGTGTTAAATCAGGTGAACACGGCGAGTGATCCAACACACAAACTTGGTTCTTGCTCAAAAACTGTCTCACAATGTTCGAACGATGAGATGGTGCGTTATCGTGCAAAAGTGACCAGCTGACATTCATGCTGTACGCGACGAATTCTCCTACCGCTATCAATCGCTTCAAAACTTCGAGATAAATCTCACCATTAACTGTTTGGCCAGGCGGAACGAATTCTTTGTGGATAATGCCCTTGGAATCGTAGAAACAAATCAGCATTGGCTTTACTTTTGACTTCTCCAAGCGACTTTTTTTCGGATATCCCTCTTCTGGTGGTATCCACTCAACACTGTGTCGGGCTCTTACTCAAAACACCACGTTTCATCACCAGTAACGATCGTTGCAAGGAAGTTTGAGTCCTTACTAGCGGTTTTAATGAGGTCCTTGAAGTGTTCAATACATTTTCTAGTCGTAGGTCAATTTGTGGGATAAAAATCACGAATTCAATTTACGAAGGCCCAAACTCTCGGTCAAAATGTTGTGCACAGTTGATTTTGGAATCCCCAATTCATCTTCAATCAATGTCACAGACGATTTCGAGATTTCTTTGATGAAATCACGCACTTTTTGGATGTTAACTTCGTTCAGTCGTTTTTGGACGGCCCAGCTTTTCGTCGTCCTCAAGCGTCTCACGACTACTTTGAAATCGCTTAAACCACTCGTAAACTTGAGTACGGGATAAGCATTCATCACCGTATGCTTTTTGAAGCATTTGATGCGTTTCGGTAAAACTTATAACAATTTTAACACAAGTCAATCGCAGCTCTCTGTTTGAAACTCATTTTCCGACCGTTCGTCAAAACACACTGTCACTCTTGATACTAAAACTCGGCTTCTAATGAAACAAATGTCATAAACAGTTGACACAACACTAATGAAGGTGGCCGCTTTCGACAACAAAAACATACATGTGGCGCTACTAGTTTCTTCTATTTTGGAAGTTCGGTTTCTTTTTGGACAGAGGGTGAACTCATCTAGTGATAGTAATGCCATCAGAGGAAGTATTAACTGACATATTTCTTCATCCCACCTTCTGTAAATCCTTTTCATTTTTCAGTTTCTTAAAGTCGATTTCTTCTGCATGTACCCACATAATAAATATCATCTTCCTTTAGTTTCTTAATTAGGGGGATGATTGTGAAGAAGTTGTCTGCATATACCTTGAAGTTCTTACCAGCAAGATCATGACAAAGCCTAAGAACTACATTTTCACTTGCACTGAATGAGTCTGTATTTTGTCTTCCAGGATCTGCACCTACAGGAAGATCAAAACAATATGCATAGCTTGAAATGCCTGCCCTCACCCACATTTTGAAACCCCATTTTTTTGGTTTCTTAGGTAAGTATTATTTGAGTTGGGAGTGTCCCTTGAATGGAATCATATCATCTGTACTCTGAAATTCTTCTGGGCTGACACACCACCAGCACTAAAGAAATGCAGCACTGGTCTTATACGTATTGCTTTGTCTTTATTGTTGGTAGGTATTGTGTCTGAATCAACAAAATGCAAATATCGCCTTATATCTTCCCATCTGTTCACTGACATAGCATCAACTATAACATCCATGCACAGTCCATGTTCAGAAGACCAATACTGCCTTACACGTGGGTATTTTATGTACATCATGACAAGTACAATTCCAAGGTAAATTGTGAGTTCAGTCACAGTAAGTGCTAAATTATCTTTGCCTTTATGGTATGCATACAGATTAGTTTGTATCACAATTTCATCCATCAATTCATCCGGAAACAGCTGTGAAAAATAATCTACAGGGCTCTCTCTCTCTCTGTGAATATTTACTTGGTGTTTTCCTCTAAACTGTGGTTCAGTACCAGCAAAGGGATTATATTTCTCACTAAACCACAGTGGTTGTCCCTGCAATGGCATATGACCAGCAACAGCTGTATTTTGCACACTAGCTGGACTTTGAACGTTGTGACTCTGATCAACAGTGGAAGGACAATGAACATCACTGTCTTCACTTGAACTGTCACTCTCTGTAGGATCATCATCAGAATCACTCCACTCCAAACCATCTCCAGATTCCTCCAACAGTGTTTCAATCTCCTCTTCAGTAAGTCTCTTGTGGTAATAGGCCTGATGGACCTGGTTTTTGGTTATCCATCTGTAAGAGACATGATAATGCCAATTAACACACTTACTGTTCATTTATGTTTGCAAAAATAAAATAAATAAAATTATAAAAATATTGTACAAGAACTTTCTAACCACAAACTATTTGCTACATAGATTATCTTACAAACATATTGTCCTCATGTGAGGGCAGGTTGTTTTCTAGTTCGTTTTATGAATATGGTAATAAACACGAATAAAATTAAATATTCACACTTCACTCACAAGGTATAACAATATATAAAACCATACTAACCTTTCCAGAAGACTCATAAAATTACCAAATTCAAATCAACAAAACATCAGCTTTTCACTTCCTCCTTGATACCACCATACACTGCAGAGAGATTGGTATTATGTAACTCTGTTGAAACTCCTGCCATCTGGTGCAGTAAGTAAGAACACTTTGGTCTCCCTAGATGAGGACTACATGCATATAGTAGCACTAAATTATGAATGAATAACTATGAGGGAAAATATGTGTCCTCATATGAGGCCCATATGCATGAGAGGGTTAACTCTGATGGTGTCACTGTCACAATATCCAAAGATAAAGCTGAACCTCCTGACATCATTCTTTTCTTTCAACTTTTGCTTGGGTGACCAAGGCAAATCGCCTCCTATCATACTAGAATCTAAGCACCATTAAACCTCCTGTAGTTTTCTGGAAAAAAGACATGAGAAGAATACGAAACAAATTGGACACTAAACAGTCATCTGGTCCCAACTGCATTGAAATATTATGCTTCAAAGCTGGCATCTGTCCTGAATCATTTCTACTATCTTCTATATTTAGCTGCCCTTATCCCAATGTGTGGAAGCAATCATAAACCCCCCCAAAAAAGAGAGATTGATTGTTCATAGACACTATGCATATTAATTATATAAGAAAAATAAGGAATTTAATGTAAACGATTTGTATTCCAAGTTCCACGACTTTGTATTCTCAATTTTGCCGGAATCAAATAACCCATCAGATTTAAAATATACACAGGATTTATTTAAAGGCAGGTAAAGGCTTATTAATTAAACCAGCTCCAGCATGCAAAACATGACTCAGCCAAAGTTAATATCTCTATTAGTTGCTTAGATAACTTAATCAAACGAACATTAACACCTAAGTTATATAGTGTCGTATCCAACAACTCCAAGAATCTGGTAAGAAAGCAATCTATAACCCTAAACAAAATCTTAGGCATAAGTTTGAAAGTCTCGAAGTAGACAGTGTAAATTTTTTACTCCTCAGCCTACAGACAAATGGGTTATAAACTTATCTCGCTTTAAACTCACTCGAGATGAAATTAATGTTTTATCTAGAGATCAAGATTTCTCTATCATATTCAAATTTTCTATCAAAGAGTGAATGGGAAAGCATAAAAGTATGAGAAACTGGAAGAAAAGGGATAGTATTATATGGGAATTTCATGATAAGATGTATACTTAATGAGAAAGTGATGAAAGCATGTTTTCCAGGTGCAAAGAATAAGGATGTTAGTGAAGCTGCACGTATACAAAAGAAAGAAGCGAACGAGTTAATTGTTTTGGCAGGCACAAATGATTTGAAGGTTGAGAAATATGCAATGAGAGAAGATATGAAAGAGTTAAGTAGAAGCAAAAATGAAGAGTAAAGAAGTAAAGATTGTGAGTAGAAGATGCCTCGGTATGATAGGACAGAAATGAAACGAAAGGTCATGATTGCCAATGAATCAATGAGAAGATTGTGCAGTTTACTAATGTATGGAGTGAATTTGATGGATGAAAGGACTTATGTATGACCAATGAACTATATTTAAATGGTTTTGGAGTTAGATGATTGGAGAAAGTGTTATTTAGTGAGAGTTTGGTAGTACAAAACCAGGGAAACTAGAGATATTAGGGAGGATAAAATCAAGCATGTCTCTGGCCACCCCTGTGATAAATGGGCATGTGTACAGTAATGATTATGCGATGCGAATGGGATTTCACAGGTTTCTGATTTGAATGGGTTGGTAATGATATTACAAAGGGTAACTATGGATACCAAGGGATGTTGAAATGCATGTATACGAATGCAAGAAGTATCAGGAATAAGGGTGAGGAGTTTTTGCCATTGGTCAGCTTGACTTAGCCAAATATTATATACATCAGCAAGACCTGGTTGACTTAAAATGATACAGTTACAGGGATAGAATATAAAAGGTATTGTATTTTCAGTGAGGATAGAGGGAACAGGACACGAGATGGGATATTGCTGATGATAGTTGAATAATTACAACCAAAAGAGGATTTTACAATAGGTCTGAGGGAAATGTTTCATTTGAGGTTGCCCTATTTGTCATCACAAAAATATGGAGTCATTAACACCCTTAAAAACAGAGCCACAACAATTTGCTCTAACCAGCAACCCCTGAAACAAGAACTAAAAATCCTCAGCGACACATTCATAAATAATGGCTATAACAAAAATACGATTAATAAAATACTCCATAAAACAACAACAAAAACGAATCTAGATTACAGTAAAACCAAGCCATCCCATACATTAAAGGGTTATCAGAAAAAATCAATAGAATCCTACAACATTATAACCTCAATGCCACCTTTAAACCACCCACTAAACTAAAAACCATATTCATCTCCTCCCATTAGCACATCTTAGAGTCTATTGCATCCGCTGCACCTGTAACTTACCGTACATTGATGAAACTGGACAGACAATCCCTACATGCCAGAAAGAACACATTAGACACATTAAATATAACCATTATGGTGAAGCAGGCCTCTCAAGACCACACGCTCAACATCTTACACCAAATCAACTGGAAAAGCACCCGCTCTTTACACCACACAAAAACCTGGTATGAAAGGAAATTCAAGGAAGCCTGCGAAATCTTGATAAACCATCCAAATATCAACAACAAAGATGGCATGAAAATTCCAAGGATCTAGATGGCACACATTCAGCCTACCTAATATATACGATCCAGCATAAGTCAGGACTCTAGCCAATCTTCAACTATTATTAGAAACCATTCCATACCAACTGGCTGGAATGTACAGGTATAATCATGTTGTTATTATATGTATATAGATAGTTACTTGTTGTTGCGCCCAATGTATTTCTACAACCAACAGATAACACTAATAATAGGACTCTAGCATTGATGTATAATTTTTTTTCCCACCAGAGGTCAGGCCAACAATTGTTGTAGCGGTTGGTCAGTATCTTTAACAAACCAGTTTGATTGTAGTGTAGCTTGTTTTCTGTGTATAGTTGTATGCTCCAGAAGATGACCTTGACATAAAGGTTGAAACGTCGAAGGTAGATTTTAGTTATATTAAACTAAAGTTTTTATTCAAACATGGTAGTTGTCTCCATAATTTTAGAAAATGCATAAGATATTTCAACTGATTATAAAAGGAAAGATAAATGGAAGAAGAGGATAAAAAAGACGAAGAAAATCTTGGCTGGCAGACATCAGACAGTGGACTGGCATGAACTCTGCGAGACTGCTCAGAGTGGCTGAGGTTCGCTGAAAATTTGCCAAGGTGGTCGCCGACCTCCGATCAGAAATGGCACTCAAAGAAGAGGTAATTACACAAAACAACATGCCATAGAGGGGACAAGGGATTTGAGAGTACTGACTAAATCTGATAATAACAGAAGATATATCAATAACCAAGGTAGACCATTTGGGGAGAATGACCATGTGATCTTGTTCTGGGAAATAGCCAAACACGTGTTGAATTCTCTATTAAGAAGAGGTTTATGTTAAACTATAAGGCTGGTGAATACGAGAGACTCAGGAATCATCTTGAAATAGTGCCATGGCTTGAAAAGCTATAAGGACTACAAGAATGTCTGTTGTGCATGGTAAGTGGTCAGAGATTGCTTGAGGAGTAGCAGTATCAAACTGCATACCCAAGGCCAGGAGGATAAATCAAATTGGAACACAGTGAATAAGTAGGGATATAAAGCAAGAGCTGCAAACAAGAAAACATTTTGGAGAAAATATAATGAAAAAATTGATCAGCATACTCAGGATTAGTACTAAGTGCAATCAAGAAGGGTGACTAGTACGGTAAGAAAGGCCAAATCAGACTATGAGAGAGAGAATTCGCTAAACAGGCCAAGGTAAATCTGAAAGTTTTTTCATTATGTAGCAAGAGCAAAAAATGACTATAGTAGGATGACTTTAAACAGTGTTCATGACAGGGAGGTGACTTAAGCCAAAAGAAATAGCTGAGTTGTTAAGTGATCATTTTGAAAAGGTGTATCCATCCAGGTGGAGATCTTGGAGTTGCTGATGTTAGAGACATATATCAAAATTGAGATAGATGAACAGGAGGCATTCAGCATATTAAAAAATATGAATGTGAGCACAGCAGTTGGACTGGATGGCACATCAGTCGTGTACTATGTGAATGTGCAAGACAATTGGCTTTGCCTCTGGCAAAGTTGTTGAGTTTCAGCTTTGGCAGGGTTCCATGGTTGTGGAAAGTGGGTAGGATAGTACCATCACATAAAGGTGGCTCCAAGACAGAGGAAGCAAACTACAGACCAATTCATATATCCTGATATATGAATATATCAGTGGTTGTTAAAATATTGGAAAAATTGTTTAAAGGATTTTTCCTTTAAACGAAAAATTCAACAATGGGTGGATAGGGATGAGATATTCTGTAGTGGGCAACACGGCTTTCTAAAGGATAGGTCCTGTCTTTGTAACTTATTTACATTTTATAATAAGTGTCAACAGAACTGGATAAAGGTAATGGCTACACCATGATGCTCTTCGATTTTTCCAAGGTATTTGACAAAATACCACATCGAAAACTTTTAGAAAAACTGGAACAAATGGGAATGGATACGAGCCTGGTAACATGGATGGGGGGGGGGGAAATGGCTCACAAACAGATGTCACCACAGAGGAGTATACGGTGGAGTGGAATTTAGGAGAATGATGGTGACTAGTGGAACACCTCAGAGTTCAGTACTAGGGCTACTATTCTTTAATTTCAATGACATAGGGAAAGATTTAGGAGGGGATATTCAGTTGTTTGCTGATGATGCAAAACTAGGAAGAGGAATAGTTGATAAAGGTGATGCAGATATCTTGCAGGATGATTTAAATTAATTAGCATTATGGACAAAGGATAATGATTGTCAATTTAATGTTGCAAAATGTAAGGTTATGCACTTCGGGTTGAAAAGGTTGCATATGGAGTATGATATTGATGTAGCTGGATTGCAGGAAATTCATGAGGCTAGGGACTTGGGGATCATGGCAAACAAAGAGTTGAAGTTTAAAGTGCATATTGCCAAAGTTGGGAAAATAGCTCAAGGAATTACTTGGATGTTGAAAAACACACTAATAATTAAGATAGGAAAGTTATTATCCCTCTTTATAAAGCTGATTTGGCCACATTTTGACAAATTGCACTCAGATTTTGTCACCTGGGTTTCTTGGGGGACCAGGAGGTTGTACAGAGGATTCAGAGACGTGACCATGATGGTGACAGGTCTGTGGAATACTCCCTATGAGGATAGATTGAAGACTTATGGATTACAAAATTTAGTTGATAGGCAGAAAAGAGGGGACATGACAGAAACTTTTAAGATATTAAAGGAGTTTTATAAAATTGATGCAAATGAAATTTCGCAATATATGACAAGTAGAGAACTATTGGCCATCTGTGGAAGTTGTGTAAGAGTGTGGTCAGAATGGGTGTGAGGATCAGATTTTTTGCATGGAAAGTGGTGAGTGAGTGGACTGGATTGCCAGAATTGGTTGCGAGTTCCCTGACAGTGAATGGATTCAAGGAGAAGTGTGATAGGATTTATGTGTATAATGGTTAATTTAGGTGTCTTATGTTTCTGGACTCCATGGAGATGCCATATAATAATAATAATAAAACATTTGACAATGAAGTTGCAGATTGAAAGGAACCTACATGACCTTCCTTCTGATTCAGTGCACAAATTACATTTCGAAGTGGTGCATATTGTATGCAATGCAAAATTACCACCTTTAAACATTTCTAGATTGGAGATAAAGGCTCTACACTGTCTAAAGCACAACCACGATATTTACAATCTGTAAAGCAGCCAAAGGAAAGTGCATCATTAGCATGGATTCACCTGAATATAAACATAAGATCAACATTTTTCTCTGAGATAGTCTACTTACAAACTTATTACTAGAGATTCCACTAAATCATAAGTAAATAAATTAAATCATTTGCTAGCAATATATATTCACAATGGATGCTGACACAGTCAAAGAGTAAAGATATTTTATATCAGATTTTATATATTTCATATAGTCTAGGCAGAATGCCTAGACTATATGAAACTGTCAAATATATATAAAATGGGTATTCCTCTGCAGCCAGTAGTCTATTGTATTGGCTGTCCTACTTATAAACTGTTAAAATTTTTATATAACCTATTCTCCAATAGAATGGGAAAATCACCTTCCTACATAAAGCATACTGCAGATTTCATCTCTGAAGTAAAAAACCTCCATCTTTGCTGCTCTGACATCATGGTGACCATTGATGTTTTCCTCCACCAACATTTCATTTGATATAATTATTCAACTGCTTTCTAAGAACTTTCCAGCTGACATTCATAAATTATATGACTTTACTGTGTAATGTAGATACATTTCATGGCAAGCTAAATACAATCAGGTGAAGGGTTGAACCATGGGCTCTCCTTTTTCACTGCTTTTATCGATCTATTTCGCAGACCACTTGGAAGAACATCTTCCAAGTGTTAAAGATATTTTATATCAGAATGCCTAGCCTATATGGAACTGTCAAACATATATAAAATGGGCATTCACTACAATCACCTCTTGTTCCTCCACGTGGTTTTGTTATGTATGATGTGTTTGCTATTTGGCCATACACAAATGGAGAATTAGACAGTTTTTTTTTAGATAAAATAACAACCTTTTTTCCTAGAATAAAATTTATGTTAGAAAAAGAAAATACTGGAGTCCTTCCTTTCTTGGATTCACTGGTAACGAGATAATTTAATTAATAGCTCTCTCAGCTTTTCCATTCATAAGAAGCCAATTCACCAGAAGATACATTCTCCACGGTGCTATGCAGAACCTTTCTCAAAAATTCAGAATTGCCAAGACTCTTACCCACAAGGCACATGTTCTTCTTCTGACACAGACTAGAATTACAATCTATAAAGGACAATATGAATCTAAAAAAAAAAAATCGAATTCCAGATAGCTTTCAAGCAAATAAACAAGAATTTCATTGTTTCTGCTTTCCACTAAAGACAAACTTCCTCACTTGGCTCACCTGGGAGTGTCCTAAATTCTTTGTTCCTGCAGTCTCTGCAATTTTGACTAGATGGGTTGTACTGTGGTCATACCATCTAATGATCAGAACACATGGATTACATCTGTTTTCTCAAGCTGAAAAACCTGGTCTTGCAGACCATGGAGTTTTTACTTGCCACGGATCCTATGGGACAACAAAGTTTTTTTCACACAAATCCTTTCAAATCTGAGAGACAATTCAAAGAATGTTATGAAGCTCTTCGTAAGCAACCTAATATCTTAATCAGAAAGACGATTTAAAAATTTCTAAATTCCAGAAAACAGTGAATTTGAATAAATCCAACGTTCATTTTTAATATGTATCTGAAAAACTTACACAAATTTTTTTCTTTTTTTTTTTTGTGATGCCAACATATATACACACACACAAAAAAACAAACAAACAAAAGTATTCTCAGGTTGATTTATTCATCGAGTCATATATAAACTTTTTATTCACTGTATGCACATAATCCTTTTATTGTATATCTTTATAAGCAATTTCAGTCTCTGTAGCTCAGTCATAGGGAGAAAGGTCTGGTTCGATTCCCATCCATGACGTGAAGAACCTTTATGTTTTTCATTCCTCAGAACAGGCAAATCTGTCCCATGAACACACACACACACATGGATTTAGAGTCATGAATACTTAAAACCCAGCCCATAGGCCCAATTCATCAGCTATATGTTGGTTCTGAGCCCAGATAAAATGTGGAGTTGGGGAATGCAATAGTGAACTACCCTGTAAAAATCTCACCAGAAACATTTTGCGGTCAGAGCAAAGTGTTTCTGGTGAGACTCTGACTCTTTGGTAACTTTACAGAGTTACCAGGAGTCAGACATGACAGAGGGTTAAATCATCATATGCAATTTTATATGCAAACGTCCTAATTTAATTTTAATCCTATTTTTCATTTAGTAATATTTCTTTTTAAATCCTTTCTGTATCATATACTTTTGCATCTTTGTCATGAACTTTGTGCTACTTTGTCATTCAGCTTTGCTGCTTTCAGTGGCGGCCGGCAAAAATTTTAAGTGGGGGTGCTGCATATACAAAAAATACAAAAAAATTACAAAAAAAAAAATTCTTTTTTTTCCTAATCAGTAACCTATTTATTAATAAATAAATTTACATATTAAAAATTGCTTTATTAAAAATATTTTACCGTCACCATGAACAAACCCCAATAATAAAATTTTCGTATCTCACAAAACGCGCGCATGCACACAATTTATTTGTAAGCGACACTGCCCAAACGAGCACTGTTGGAATCACTTGTAACGTGTAATGATAAGCGCAAACGAATATCGGCGAGTCTAGATGCATTTGGCTGGATGCAATAATTCTGACACTGCTTTAGATCACAGTGCATTTGTTTCATGTAAGGATAATTGAGAAAATATAATTCTTTTCATATTTTCAACAGTGACACTCATCATAATTCAGCCTTGTATCTATAATAAATAAATAATTATATGTTATTTTAACAACATAAAATAAGATTTACAAATAGTTCACCCTCACCACGAAGAAACACCAATAATAAAAGTTTCGTATCTCACAGAAATAACGTGCACAAGCATAAGATTTATCTGTAAGCGACACTGCCCAAACGAGCAGTGTCAGAATCACTTGTAACATGAAATCACAAGCACAAATGAATATCGTCGAGTCTAGTTGCAACTGGCCGAACATGATAATTTCGACACTGCGTTAGATCATAGTGCATTTTTTTCGTAATCTAAAGCGTTAATCGAACAATTCCAATTGTTAACTATTCAATCAATGTCAAAACATAAGCTGTAACCTTTAACATGTATTGCATTTATATAATTTTGTAAGCATTATTATTTATAAACACAAAAAAAATTTAACTTTTTCATTTTTTTCCTTGGAGGTGCTGCAGTGTCACAGTGCTTATGTACGAGATGCCACTGGCTGCTTTATAACTGTGTTAATGACTATATTCTTAGTTCCCTAATACTAATAGTATCCTGTGACTGGCCAGAGAACAGCAGAACAGAAGCACTCTGTAACCTCCATTCATTCCTTTCTAGCTTCATTGTAATGGTGTTCTTTTTTATGTGTTCACTTTGATGATGTGATGAGATGCTCATCACAAAATAAAAGTAGTTTATAATAAATTCTTTATTTTCCTTATATTTACATATGTAAGAATTAAACACAAAGTCTACCATCAAATCACTGATCAGTTGTGAATCACCTCAATCCTCTCCAGAATAATGGAGAAACTCATCAATAGCAATTTTCTCCACTACCTAGAGACGTGGAAGAGATTTTTCATAGAATGGGAGAGTAGGATAGAACAAAAGGACATCCCTGGAAACTGTATAAGGAGGGCGTGAGAAGCAGGTTCTTTACATGGAGAGTGGTTGGTGAGTGGAATGCAGTGCCTAAGTATTAGAGACCACCAGTATGGATTTCATGATTCAAAGTCCCTGGCTGATGTCTTAGCCTACACTGACTACCACAGGACAGATGCCAGCCTTGGGGTTCTGTTCTATCACCTACTGTTTTTACTATACATAAATAACTTACCTTCAATCACCACTATTTCTGGGATACTGTGGGCGCCCTGTAAAGCATGATATACAGCCTCTCTAGGTGAGATCATGTCAATTCCTCCTTCTCAAGGTGTGGTCTGTTTCATCAAAGGGCCACTGGCATCAGTAAGTATTCCCACTGTATGAGGATACCTTCCTAGTTGGAGGAAATGCCAACTAGACCCAAGAGGTGGTAGATGACTTTCAATGTCCAATGAAATACTACCACTTGGCTTATTAGGGGCCTGAAGTGGATGTTGCCATGTTTGATTCCCAGAGAAGGGGCTCCAGTCCCCACCCCGAGTCTTCCGATTCCAAAGAGATTATTCTGACGCATAATCTCACTGCCAGGTCTTGCTTGGATGGAGTGTAATGGTATGTAAGGGGCCCTGTGGAACGCATGCTTTAGAATGTCTAAGAGTCTATCTTCTCTCACTGTATGTTCCTCTGCTCTTTTTTCTTCTGAAATAACACATAAGAAACTGTGGAAATCCAGAAGATGGAAATGTTTCTTGCTTTTGTAGAAAGTTTTTTTCCACTTGGTTATAAATTCAATTAAAGATTATTATTATTATTAACATCTGACCTCCATGAAATCAGAGACTCATCATGGGAGGTAGATACTATCACACCCTAAGCTCATCCAACCGTGCCTTAAATTGATTCAATGTGTCTACATTCACAACACACTCAAGTACTGCATTTCACTCACCAACCACTCTCCATGTAAAGAACCTGCTTCTCACACCCTCCTTATACAGTTTCCATGGATGTCCTTTTTGTTCTACCCTCCTCTCTCATTCCATGTCAACCTGATAACAGCCTCTAATTTCTTTATCATCCAATTCAGGATATTATGATAGTACTAGTGCTACATGAAAAATGTACATCATTATTAACTTCCTATCAACAATTTTCCCCCAAATCAATCTGTTATCTGTCAAGACTCCAACTGTACAATGCTAGTTATGAGAATGAGCTGAGGGAATGTGGACTGCACAGTTTGGTAGATATAAAAAAAGAGAAGTGATAATGATATGATTGAGATGTTTAAACTGTTGAGTGGTAGTAGTTAAAGTGTTGACACTGGGGTGTTCTTTCGCTTGGTAGAATAGGGGGAAGGAGGGATGACAAGGGACCATTCCTGGAAGTTACGAAAGGAAGCTGTGAGCAAGAGGGCGAGAAGTGGTTTCTTTGTTATGGAGGGTGTTGAACTATGAAATGCATTGCCTGATAGTGGTGAGAGCATGAACGGTCAATGAATTAAAGGATTGGTATGATAGACTTTGTGTTTCCTAGGAAGAACCTCCCATGATAAGTCTTTTGACTCCATGGAGACCTGAATAATAATAATAATCAGATCTTATATTTCTGTCTTTTAAAGCACTTTTTACTGTATCAATCCACATACATCTTGGCATTCCTCTGGGGCATTTTCCTGCCAACCTGGCAGAGAACACTTGTTTTACTAATCTTTCCTCTTCCATTCTGTTTAAGTGACCATACCACCTGAAATTAGTTCTGCTAACACATTCCTAGATGCTAACAATGTCAAGTTCTTTCCTAATATTCATTTTTAGTATGATATTGCCATTGATGCCATCTGTTCATGCCCATAATCTTTCTGAGGACTCTCATATCTGTAGTCTCTACTCTTTATCAAGTGCTTTATTTTTAACCCAACTCTCGGATCCATAAGTTAAAATTGGTTTGAACACTATCTTGTATACAGCTAATTTAGTGTTTTGACTAATTTCTCTCTTATTCCATATAAATTTATTCATTTCACTTCCTAACATACCAGCTTTGTTGATTCTGTTGTCTATTTCCATATTTAATTTACCATCTTCACTAAAAATCATGCTTAAGTAGCTGAAATATTTTACTTGTTCTATATGTTCTCCATTTGCAAAGCAGCTGATATTTTCAAAGTTTCTGCCTATTTTCATTGCCCTTGTTTTGTTATTGCTGATTTTAAAACAAATTTATACAACAATTATTCAATTTGCCTATTTTCATTGTCCTTGTTTTGTGATTACTGATTTCCATACCAAATTTATTACAACAATTATTCAAAAGACATATTTTGGTGATTACACCACATTTTTTATTATTCAGTTATACAACACAGGTAATTAGCTTATGGAATTAACAACACATATAAAGGATATTAATTAAAGGCAACTTTAATGAATAACTTCAATATTTCAGCAACTTCACGTTGCCATCTTCAGGAACATAAAAATATGGTATGTGCACGCAGGCACTAACAAAAGCAAATGAGGAAGAAGGCAAGAAACTAATATTGTTTGGGGTAGCTTCATTCACCCAAACGAGTGGACAGACTTATGTGTTCGTTGTACATGTTGTTTATTTCTTAACGGTATATATTAGAACACAGAAAAATAAGTAAATAATTAATTTATTAACCTATTGCTGATATTTCGCTGGTGATATAACCAGCATCTTCAAAGCACAAAACATAGTTTGTCACAATACACGAGACTATAACAACATGATGTAATCAACGGACTAGTTAAACAAAATTGTAGCAGCAACATAAAGACTAGAGTCCTGATTTTGGCACCCTCTATCTGAAAAAAAAAAAAAAAAAAAAGAAAACAAATTGCAGCTATCACATAAGACTAGAGTCCTAAACAGAGAAAAAATCGGTACTAGTTTTATCTTAAGATGACTGTCTCCCAGATTTTAGGCAAATTTATACAGCCATATTTGTTGAGATTTTGAGTGTGTTTCAGGGCTTCTGTTGCCTCTAAGAACAATTTCTCCGACTTGTAAGAGCTTCTGTGCAGTACTTCTGTGTTCTTCCAGTTGATCCTGTGTGCAGGGGTATCCAGAGCATGGTCTGCTAGGCCCGACTTGCCATAGTGATAATGCCGGATGTATCTTTTATGTTCGCTGATGTGGATGTTCATAGTTCTTCCTGTTTGACTGTAGTAGGCTTGATTACATGAGCAGGGTACTTTGTAGACTCCTGGATGTGCTAGAGGGGGAATACTGTCCTTGGGTGAGCAGATAAGGGTTGCTAATTTGCCACGGTCTGAATGTGGTGCATAGTTCATGTTTATTAAGAATTCTTGCAATCTTTTCGGATGTGCCTTTAATGTATGGGATGGTGACTGTTTTGTTGTAGTTCTCTGTGGTGGATAGTGGGAGGGGTTTCTTAGGGGCGTTAAGTATTTTGTTTATCTTATGGGGATTATAGCCATTGGCCAAGAAGGTGTGGCATAAGTGAGCCAGTTCAGCAGCAAGAGCATTGTCATTGGAACAGATTGCTCTCGCTCTGGGTTAGCGTTTTTAAAATGCCATATTGTTGAAAAGGGTGATGGTGTGATTGTTTGTGTAAATATCTCCCTGTATGTGTGGGTTTTCTAAAAACTGAAAATGATAAGGAACCATCTGGAAGACGTGTGATAAGTGTATCCAGGAAGGGCAGACAGTTATTAGCTTCCAGTTCCATTGTAAAGTGGATTTTTGGATGCTGGCTATTTAAATGCGCTAAGAATGTTTCCAATGTCTCTAGGACATGTGGCCAAATAGCAAGCACATTGTCAACATAGCATAGCCAAAGTGTTGGTTTGAGAGTGGCTGTATTGATTGCTAGTTTTTCCAGGTGTTCTATGTAAAAGTTGGCTGGGGGGGGGGGGGCATGGCTGTCCCATCTATTTCTTTGTATATTTTTCCTTTCCATGTGAAATATCCTGCATGTATTGTGAATTTGAATAGTTCAAATATATCAGGGGGGAAGTGTGACTTCAGTAGGATCAACTGGAAGAACACAAAAGTACTGCACAGAAGCTCTTACAAGTCGGAGAGATTGTTCTTAGAGGCAACAGAAGCCCTGAAACACACATCATAAACACACACATCATCAGAAATAAACATCATGCACCCAAATTTGTTGAGGTTTGGAACGTTTTTTAGAGCTGCTGATGATTCCTTGAATAATCTTTCGTACTTGAACTTGCTGCGGTGTATTATTTTAGTTTTCTTCCAACGAATTCTATGGTGGGTATCTAAGGCATTGTCTGCCATTCCAGAGTAGCTGTACTGGTGAAACCGGATGTAGTCTGTGTTCTGAAATCCTGATATTTGCTGTCCTGCCTGTTTGGCCAAAGTAGAACAATTTGCAGCTGCAAGGGACCTGGTATACACCACGCAGGTCTAGGGGAAGTGGTTGGTCTTTGGTAGAGCAGATAAGTGATGCCAACTTTTTATATGGTCTATAACAAGAAGTCAAGTTATATTTTTTGAGGATATTGGTTATTTTCACAGAGGTGACCTGGATGTAAGGGATGGCAATAGATTTAGGTGTAATCTTTATTGTGGAGGGAGGTTGTGGTTTATTGGTTTTAGTATTTTTTGGATTTTTTTGGGGTTATAGCTATTGGCTAAGAAAGTATTGAGGATGTGGTTTAGTTCAGTGGTTAGGCATCACCATCTGAGCAGATTAATTTTGCCCTGTTATATAGTGTTTTTAATAACCCCATATTGTGGTGAGGGGGGGGATTGCTGGTGAATGTATCTGACTGTATGGGTGGGTTTTCTGTAAACAGAGAAAACCAAAGATCCATCAAGCTGACAAGTGATTAAAGTGTCTAGGAAGGGGAGGGTGTTGTTTTCCTCTTTTTCTAAGGTGAACTGGACTCTGGGGTGTTGGTTGTTTAAGTGTGTTAGGAAGCAGTGGTGTGAGGCTGCATTTAGAAATCTTCCTGTGTTGGTCGGCATCCTATATAATGAGAAGGAGAGTTTATTTTCTTCATTAACTTCTAATAGGATATCTAGAAAAGGAAGTTTTCTATTTTCTTCTTGTTCTAAAGTGAATTTTATGGTGCTGTGCAAATTGTTGAGATAATCTTTAAAATTGATAAGTTCATCTGTTGTTCCATTCCATATGATGAAAATATCGTCTACATAGCGTAGCCATAGTTTTGGTTTTTTATGGTAATTCTTTAGAGCATTGTTTTCAAATTTTTCCATAAATAGGTTTGCTAATACCGGTGATAATGATGAACCCATGGCCAGTCCTTTTTGTTCCCAGATTCAGTCTTGATAAGTGAAAAAAGTATTGTTTATACAATGTTTAAAAAGATCTAAGATATCTGGAGGGAAGAGGTCTTCTAGGAGATTCAAAATTTCTTGTCTTGGGATGTTTGTAAACAAGCTGATAATGTCTAGACTTGCTAAGATGTCTGATGGACCAATATGTATATCTTTCACTTTTTCTATGAAATGTGTACTATTTTTTATAAAGGAAGATGTTTTTCCTATATGATGTGAGATCATGTTGGTGAGGTATTTTGCCAAGTTGGAAGTCGGTGAATCTCTTCCATCTACTATTGGTCTTCAAGGTATATCTGTTTTGTGGATCTTTGGAACACCATAGTTTCTTGGTATCAAAGGATGTTTTGATTGTAAGTATTTTTTAAGTTCTTCCATCCAGAGAGGCACTTTTTTATGAGAAAATTTGTTTTTTTGTGTGTATGCTAAGAGTTTGTAGGCGTTTGTATCCTCCAGGAGACTCTTCATTTTATTATCATATTCTGTAGTCTTTAAAACGACAGTTGCATTGCCTTTATCTGCTTTGATTATGACAATATTTTTGTCATCCTTTAATTTTTTAAGGCAAGCGTATTCATTGTGAGTTAGATTCCTACGAGGTAATCTGCTTTTTAATAGTAAAGCTGTACTCTCTATACGGATAAGATCTGCCGTGTTGTCTGGTAGATTTCTAATTCCTTTTTCTATTTGTGCTATGATATCAATTTTTGGTAAGAAATGTGGGATTAAGGCAAAGTTAAAACCCTTAAGTAAAAGGTTGTTCTCTTCTTTTGTTAGGACTCTTGAAGAAAGGTTAATAACTACTTTTGAATAATCTACTTGTTTTTTATATATTTTTCTTTCTTCTGAAGGAGTAAGTTGAACTTATGAATTAATGTATGTTTCTTCTGTTCTGATATCGCTATTTCTTTGTTGAATACAACACTATCAATATTGTTCCATAGGTAGGATGGAAGAGATGTGGCCAGTTCATTATGAAGAGAAAAAGTGATATACATATTGGTCCATCAGACATCTTAGCAAGTCTAGACATTATCAGCTTGTTTACAAATGTCCCAAGACAAGAAATTTTGAATCTCCAAGAAGACCTCTTCCCTCCAGACATCTTAGATCTTTTTAAACATTGTATAAACAATACTTTTTTCACTTATCAAGACAGAATCTGGGAACAAAAAGAAGGACTGGCCATGGGTTCATCATTATCACCGGTATTAGCAAACCTATTTATGGAAAAATTTGAAAACAATGCTCTAAAGAATTACCATAAAAAACCAAAACTATGGCTACGCTATGTAGACGATATTTTCATCATATGGAATGGAACAACAGATGAACTTATCAATTTTAAAGATTATCTCAACAATTTGCACAACACCATAAAATTCACTTTAGAACAAGAAGAAAATAGAAAACTTCCTTTTCTAGATATCCTATTAGAAGTTAATGAAGAAAATAAACTCTCCTTCTCATTATATAGGATGCCGACCAACACAGGAAGATTTCTAAATTCAGCCTCACACCACCATCCTTCACAAGAAAATAAGCTTAATTAAAACTCTTCGAGACAGAGCATACAATATCTCCAGCACACAAGAAAGATGTAATGAAGAACTAAAATACTTAACAACACAAATCCTCCAACAGAATGGGTATGAAACAAAAACCATCAAGAGAATCCTTAAAATGCCTCCAACTAACAACAAAATAAAACAGGATTACATAAACGCAATCTCGCTTCCTTATATCAAAAATGTTACAGATAAGCTAACCAAATTAATGAACAAACACAACGTAAAAGTAGCCTTCCTTCCTATGGAAAAAATCTCAAGATTCCTACATCAACTAAAACCATCCTCTTAAAAAACCAAAAGTCTACAAAATCCATTGTTCTTGCAGGATTTGCTACGTAGGACAGACAGGAAGATCTGGAGAAATACGCATGGCTGAACACCAAAAAGACGTACAATACAAAAGTGAACAAAAAGCGGGTTTTGCTTTCCATACCACTTCCACTGGACATGATGTATTCTGGCAAAAAAACGACGATGTCATACATAGAAAACAACTGCTAAATAAGAAAATTTAATGAAGCTGCTAATATGCTGAAAAACCCAACCCAATGCAATAAAAATCAAGGTTTAATTCTCCATCAAGTGTGGTCAGCTCTAATAAAAAAAAATCTACCTCAATCTGAGCTCGGACTGTATGAACGAGAACCAGAACACATGACATCATCCAGTATTGTTCAACTTCAATAACGTTTTATATCTGCATTCTGTTATTTGAGTTTATGAATAACCAGATGGTTATGATTTGTATTTATTAATTTCTCTTGTTTAAACTTTAAGTTATACTATTTACCCCTGAAAATGTAAATTCTACGATTTAAGAAATTTGTCGGGAACTATTATTTCAGTATGTTGTATAACTGAATAATAAAAAATGTGGGGTAATCATCGAAATATGTCTTTTGAACCAATTAGCCACAGAAGTCTACACCTGCAACAATTATTCAATTTATTCAGGGATCTTGCAGACTTGTACTGGATTTATTTTAAAGTATAACATTATCTGCAAAAAGCTAAGATTAGCATCTCCAATTTTGATATCAGGTTTAATACAGCTTTCGTTCATAATGTGATTCATATAGATAATGAATAACAGAGGGGTTATTCTACATCCTTATCTGATGCCAGATTTAACATGAAACCATCTTCCTGTACTTCCTTCAATTCTAACTATTTCGTAACTAACTAACTGGTGATTTACAACTCAAATAAAGACTCAGCAGTACTGATTGATATAATGCCCCATTGACACCATATAACTGTAGTGTTTTGAATAGGTTTTCTCTTGGTACCTTGTCATATGCCTTTTGCAGGTCTACTAAACTTAAATATAGATCATTATTATATTCCCATGATTCTCAACTATTTGTTGTAAAGTGAAAATCTGATCCTGACAGCCTCTATTTGGTCTGAATCCAGATTGTTCTTCACCAAGCTTCCCTTCCACAATCCTTCTCAACCGTTTCTCAAGTGTACTTGCAGAAATCTTACCAAGAACAATCACTAGGGAAATATCTCTATAATTCTCACATAGAGTTTATTTCCCTTTTTGTATATGGATACTATGAGAGCTTTACTCCAATCATCTGGAATTCATCCTCTGTCTGGGCCTTCTGAACTATGCAGTGCAGCCACTGCAAGACTTTTGTATCTCCATACTTGAGCATTTTTGGTTGAATATCATCTACTCCAGCTGCTTTTCCACATTTCAGGCTTTTGATAGCTTTTTCTACTTCAAGTATGAATATGTATTTCTGGTTACATGCCTGTTGAGTGTTTTTTACCACTGCACTGTCACTGCTTGTTTCATTTAGTAATTTTTTTGAATTACTCCATATATCAAGGATATATTTTTCTCCAGTTTTCATGTCAACTTTATCATCTCTAATTCCTTTTACAGCACTCTTTCCTCCATTTTTGAGCTTTTTCAACAGCCTCCAGGATATTTTACCACCTCCTGATATTTATTTTCTGTGTTCTTACCAATGTCTTCTGATGACTTTTATAGCTAATTTTACAGTGTTTAGCTTTCTTACATCTGTCTCCGTATTCTCTAAGAGCACAAGCTCATTTATTTGCCAGGAACTTTCGATATTATTATTATTATTGGGAACTCTAAGGAGTCCTTAGATGTCAAGAACTATTCATCATTTGCACAGTATCTATCATATCTTGCCTCAAACTCATTCACAGTCATGGCACTCACAACAGACTCTGGCAACATATTCCACTCATTCACCACTCTCCAAGCAAAAACTATGCATGGCCCGTAGTTCTGAAAAATTTCCTGTAAATTAATCTTGTAAAAAGCTCTGAGTAATTTGAATGTCTCAATCATAATCACACCTTTTCTGCCTATCAACAAATTTCTGTAATCCACTAACCTTCAACCTATTCTTGTAAGGTTCATTCCATAGACTTGCTACCATCTTGGTCACTCGCTTTGGATCCTCTCCTCCTCACCACCACCAAGAAACCCCTGGTGGCGAGATCTGCATGCATTAGTCAAGATGGGGTCTTATCAAGGCTCAATAAAGAGGAACAATACCTTGTCTGTCTTTGCTTGTCAAAGTATTCTTCATTAACCAAGTGATCTGATGAGCTGCTTTAGCCACTTTTGCTATGTGCCACCTAAACTTTAACTCCCTATCCCTAACACTCCCAAGTCTCTGGGCTTCATTTTTCCAGAGTACAGTTCCACCAATGTGGTATATTGCAATAATATTTTCACCCCAAAATGCATAACCTTACACTGTGCCACATTAAACTGACATCCATTTTCCTTTTCTCAGTATATCAATCTATCCAAATCATCCTGCAAAATTCTGACATTATGTGTATTAGCTATTGCTCTACTCAACTTTGCATCGTTTGCAAATAACTGCAGTTCCTCTAAGATCCTTTCCTATATCATTAATGAAAACAAATTAAACAGTAGCAGTTCAAGAACAGAAGCCTGAGGCACACCACTAATCACAGGACTACTTTTGGACTCAACTCCTGAATAAACTACTCTCTGATATCTCTCCATTAACCACCCTCTCACATCCAATCTCACCAACCCTATATCCATCCCCATGTGCTGCAGTTTACTGATGCCTGTGGTATCCTGTCAAAGGCCTTTTGCAAAGTCCAGCAGTATCACTGTAAACTGATTATTATTATTTATATTACTTAACACCTCTAGAGAGTTCAAAGAATCATTGAGAGAGGGCACCTACTCTACAACTCTCTGTCTCCACCACTCAATCTATCAACTACAAAGAACTGCAACTACACCACTGCCACCACTAGTATTTTCAAAGATAATCACAAACATCCATGCCTACAGTGGGATTCGAATCTGCAGCCTTTTGACTGGAGAGCAGATTGCTAACCACTCGGTAAGGGTTAGGGCGTTGGAGGTTAGGTTAGGGCCTAAATTCAATGCTCTAACTTGAATCGAAATGACTGTATATCTTTATCAAAAATATGGGAAAGTTTAATCAGGATAATACATTCATTTTTTTTTTTTTTTTTTTTAAATTGAGATTTTTAATTCCTACATTAGTCTAATGTTATTTATAAATTAAGATTATTATATGGAATTGTGAATTAATACCTATAATTTAGTCATCACTCTGATGAAATTTTTCCTCTCTTTAATGCTTAGATGCAACTTCACGCAGCTCGTTCTACTTTTGAATGATCAATTGTTAGTATTCACATTGTTAAAACTGTTCCTATGTAGCCACTGAAGATAGTCTGTCATTTTCAGACTGAAATATGTGGCAAATATTAAAACATTCTTGTGATTAACGTGTCTATAACTCTTAATCATAATGTCACAAGTGTCTCTAAAGAATAAAATTCTATTCCTTCATGGGGAAAACTTTACCAAAAAAAAAACAGTAAATTAGGTAAGATATCAGTAAAGCAAGGTAAGTTGCGAGCGAGGATCATTTTTCTGAAAAAATGCCGCAACAATAAGATTATTCCTAATTTCGCTAAGATAAAAGAAACCATCAAATCTTCTGGAGCTCATAATATCTACAGGAACACCAGTTTAGCTTTAATTCATAATCAACTCAGAGCAGCTAAACATGATGTAGCTATTAACATTTGTCAAGTTTCTGATCTCCATACCTTTATCGCCACAAACTTAGACCCACATCTTCTGACATAGTTCTTAATGTGGCTAAATGCTCTATACAACGTTCATATAAAAAACATTATCAACATCTAAACCGCAAATTTGATATTCTTGTTTCTAGACAAATCAAGCCTTTCCAAGTTCCAAATAATTGGGTCATCAACGTGTCTGGTTGCCCTTTAACGAGTAGTGAAACACTCATCCTCTCAAAAGGACATGATTTCGCTATAGTCCCTAAAAAGATTCTGTATCTACATTTCCTAGTTAACATTGAACGGAACCTTATCTCTAAAGTGGAAAGGCTAATTCTCTCCGCCTAGAAGTTGCTTCTACGCTACTTAAAGCCAAGCTTCCTGCTTCCAACATATCTCCTTCTGAAAAGAAAGTGCTACATTCCTTAAGAAGCAACAGTCACCTTGTTATCACTAAAGCAGACAAAGGAAAAGCGACAGTAATTATGGATTCTTCAAACTATAGAAGAAAAATTTCTCTTTTACTTCGAGATCGCTCAACACATCAAGAACTTGATCACGATCCCACCAATAGGCAACTGAAGAAATTAAATTCCTTTCTAGATGAGGTGATAAGTTTGGATGCAGATACGATAGAAAGGCTAAAAATACATTTTGCAAGACCTAGATTTTATGGTCTACCTAAAATCCACAAGATAGATATTCCTCTTCATCCTATAGTGGACTGTATTGATTCACCTACTTATTGCGTAGCCAAATATTTAGGGAAATTATTGAAATCACATATAGGCAGATCACATTCTTTCTTGAAAAACTCTTCGGATTTCATACATAAATTAAAAAATATCTCATTACAACCTACTGATCTTGTGGTGAGCTTCGATGTAGAATCTCTATATACTAATGTACCTCTCAAAGAGACTACAATTACTTGCTGACATTATATTATTGTCATTATATGACATTACTTCCCACAAGACATTATAAAATTATTCGATTTCGTGATGCACTCTGAATATTTCTTGTGTCAAAACAAATTCTATAAAGAAGTGGAAGGAACGGCAATGGGAAGTCCACTTTCACCTGCTCTAGCCAACACTTTTATTTGGAACATCTAAAAGACGTCCTGTTTTCATCTATATTCCCTCAACCATCCTTTTGGGTGAGATATATAGACTATATCTTTTCAGTGTGGCCTCATAACATAGATTCCTTACCTTCCTTTTTAGCCAGAATCAA
The DNA here is from genome assembly GCF_054136105.1 of Typopeltis vanoorti. Lineage (NCBI taxonomy): Eukaryota > Metazoa > Arthropoda > Arachnida > Uropygi > Thelyphonidae > Typopeltis > Typopeltis vanoorti. The sequence goes on along the minus strand of NC_143561.1, from coordinate 119,019,294 downwards.
TTCCTTACATCCTTGTATTAAGTTTACCACCAAGATTGAAAAAGACAATATGTTATTATTTTTAGACGTCCTCTTCATCCATTAACCTTCAAGTATTCTAATAACAACAGTTTACAAAAAACCCACTTTCACTGGACGTTATATTCTCAAACAATCTGCTCATCATCCTTATCAAAAAACAGGAATCATAAAATGTTTAATCCAACGAGCTAGAACTAATTGTTCAACTCCTCATGAATTACAGAAAGAACTTTCAACTATCAAACATCACATGAAATTAAATGGCTTCTCCAAAAAAAGTACACATCTTTTCGATTCCTACATTCCAATCCAGAACACAAAGATTCAATACGTCGAGTTCCAATTCCATACATTTCGGGATTTCAGAACCAATTTCAAGAATTCTGAAGAAATATCATTTAACAGCCACTTATATACCCATTAACAAAATATCCACCTATTTTCCCTCTTCTAAAGATAAATGCTCAACTATGTCTCTGCCCGGTGTGTATCAAGTTCCTTGTAACTGCAATCTGTCCTACTTTGGACAAACTGGACGCTCTATAGAAAAAAGAATTCAAGAAAATCAATCATACATTCAGCACAACAAATCCGATGAGTCTGGATTGGCTCAGCACGGGATAGAGACAAGAAATTTTTTTTTTTAAATTGAGATTTTTAATTCCCACATTAGTCTAATATTATTTATAAATTAAGATTATTATATGAAATTGTGAATTAATACCTATAATTTAATCATCATTCTGATGAAATTTTTTCCTCTCTTTAATGCTTAGCAATGTAACATCACGTGGCTCGTTCTACTTTTCAATGATCAATTGAATGACCACCTTATTAAAACTGTTCCTATGTAGCCACTGAAGATAGTCTGTTATTTTCAGACTGAAATATTTGGCAAATATTAAAATATTCTTGTGATTAACGTGTCTATAACTCTTAATCATAATGTCACAAGTGTCTCTAAAGAGTAAAAATCTATTACAGTACAATCCAACTCATATGCTACAACTAAAAACCAAGTTGTCAAGTGGCACCCTGAAAAATGCATTTGGAAAATAAAAAAAATGACAGTGTATGCCTTATCCTCATTCACTGCTCGTTACTCTATTGTATTTGTTTCAAATAAGGATATACTTTTTTTGTTTTAAAAAAAGAAAATTAGCCATATTTAAATAAATTATAATAGCAGAATAAACTCATGAAAAACATTATTTTATTAGTATAATTTTTGCCGAAGTATCAAAGGCATCTTCAGTACATGTAACAAGCTAAACGAACAATAACTGACAATTCCAAAAGGAGCCACCTAAGTAATTTACTTACTTCAACTAGATGAACTGCTACTTATATAAAAAATACTTTGGATTTCAAAAATAAAATTTCAAATTTTCATTTGGATGCTTTGGATGTTTAGTCTGATTAGTTTAGCTGTTGTTTCCTTATTTACTAATGTTCCTTTATCTGACAGCATTGAATTACTAGAAGAATTTCCTTCAAACATTATTCAAATATTTGATTTTGTAATATATTCTGGTTATTTCCTTTAAAAATAAGTTATATCAATAAATCGAAGGAATAGAAATGGGATTCTATTTCTTCTGCTATTGCCAACTTCTTCATCGAGCACTTTGAACAACGTATTTTCGACAACATTTCACCTAGATCTGCTCATTGGTTCAGATATGTAGATGATATTTCTGCTATCTGGAATGGCTCTTCTTATGAATGACAACAGTTTCTCTCTAAATTAAATGCACTTCCTCCTAGGATCCAATTCACCCTAGAAGAAGTAGTAAATAAGCAGTTAGCTTTTGTAGATCTTTTAATTCTTCGTCAACCAGTTGGTAGCTTACATTTCTCAGTTTCTGGAAGAAGACTCATACAGACCATTATATCGAAGCTGAATCTTATCACCATCCCAGTCAAAACGCTGGAACTATTAAAAATCTGGTTCATGGGCCCACTCCTTATGTTCTTCAGGTGAACTATTACAGAAAGAATTACAACATATTATTGCAACTTTTTATCTAATGATTATAAGATTTCTTTCATCAAAAGAGCTTTGAACAGTCTTGGTAAATCTACCTCTTCAAATAAAGAGGAAAGAACTCATATTCCTATCCTTTATGCGAAAGGCATTAGTGAAGGCATAGCAAAAGTTTTAAAACCCCTGAATATTTTTGTTGCCTTTTGTCCCATCAGAAAAATCTCCACCTTTCTCGCTTCTCCTAAGGACAAATTTCTACATCTCAATTATCCAGGTGTCTACCAGATTCCTTGCTCTTGTGGGTTATCTTTTTCAGACAGACAGGAAGATCTGCTTTTATTCGGCTAGGAGAACACAAGTCTTATATTCAATACCTTGAGCCTGAACAGTCTGGACTTGCAGAGCATGCTATCAACACTAGACATACAGTTCATTGGAACAAGACAAGAGCCCTTCACAAAAGTCAGTTCCTCATGGAACAGCTTTATAAAGAAATCTGAAACTTTACTTCACTCTACTAACTCAAACAGATCCGACGGTCTAAGTTTATCCTCTTTGTGGGCAATAGTACTTTTTAAATCAGCTAATCTTTCCTAACTTTATTTTATTTAATTGTATAATTTGTTTTTTATAAGTTAGGAAATTTAATGACCTTTTTATATTAGCTTATCTTACCAAGTATTCTCCAGTATCTCCAATATCTCCAGTATTATAATTTATTTAAATACTCTATTGTAACAATACATTAGCTACTTAGGTGGCACCTTTTGAAATTGTCATTTATTGTTTGATTAGCTTTTTACAAGGACTGAAGATGCCTTTGATACTTAGGCAAAAATTATACTAATAAAAGAATATTTTATGTGAGTTTATTCCAGTATTATAATTTATTTAAATACTCTATTGTAACAATAGAGTAACAACCAGATTACTAAAACCAAAGCACCCCTTTACAAACTGGGCCTATACTGCCATCATTTGTCCAATTCTGTATAGAAGTTCTTTCCAATTTCTCCAAAATCTAAACAACTCCAGAAGAAATACAAACCAGCCTACTAGCTTGATATCTCCATTTTACTACCACCTTTATACAATGGCACTAAATTATCCTAGTTACAGTTTCCATGAACTTGTCTTGATTTATTAAATAACCACATTAATGGCACAGTTGGTTCCACAGTTCATTTCCTCAAAACATGTGGCAAATTCCATTTTGTTACACTGCATTACTGACATTTAGCATACTCAGTATTCAGAATACATTCTCTTCATTCACTTCACTGCTCCTTATCTCTCTAGAGATAGCTAAGCTATGGCATCTTCATTCATCTCATGAGTCACATCTCTATCCAGAGAAGTAATTTATCCAAAATCATTTTTTTCTCTCACTCACGACATTGGGAGAAACATTTTTTTTTCCCCATTGGGAAAAAAAAAAAAAAAACTTGTGATTTTCCTTGGATTGCATCACTACTTTCCTCTCATATTTTAATTTTTCTCTCCTTACAATACTAGTCAATTTCCTAGCACGAGCTTTCTATTCTTCATGCAACTATTCTCCACCTCTCTCTTTATATGTGTTCTGTAATTTCTTACATTAAAGATGTCAAGAATTATATACTTGGTTTTAATCCTTTACCCAAGGAAGCAAAAACAATCCTTTCTTTTAAGCCTACACGGTGATCCGAATACATTTTGGAAAATTATGGAGACAACTACCATGTTTGAGGAAACAAAAACAATGTTTTGCATGCGAAATATATTCACATCTGAGTTACTTGTATATAGAGGCTAATGACTTTTATATCACTTGACCATTTTGGGAGTGGCCCTTCCCAAAATGCTATGCATAATGGGAAGGGTCACTATCCAGACCCATTTCGACCTTTATTGAAGTCTCATCAGTGGGAGCCAGACCTGGGAGAGATACCAAGGTTGAAGTAATGCAGAAGTCATATACATCTCATATACAAGTACCAAAAAGGTACTCTATTTATTAATAAAAATCTCTGGATGAGAGAAAGATGTTGAAAGTTTTTTTACCTTGGTTCTATTATACATTAAAGATGCCAAGGAATTGTATAGTTGGTTTTAATCCTTTACCCAAGGAAGCAAAACAATCTTTTGCATATGAAGGGTGTGCACTTTGCATTATGGAATACATACCAAGGCAAGTGGTGTGAAGTCATTAGCCTCTATATAGAAGTAGCTTAAATGTGAATACATTTAACATGCAAAACATTGTTTCTGCTTCCTTGGATAAAGGATTAAAACAAAGTATACAATTTCTTGGCATCTTTAATGTACAGTAGAATCAAGGTAAAAAAAAAAAATTTGTAATTTCTTTTTATCTCCAATTCCTCTTTAATTTCTCTTTTCATCCATTTGAATTCAAATGCTTCATCTCATTCACTCAAGGTATGCAATTTTCCATTGCTGTCAACAACTTTTCCTTAAGTATTTTCCATGTACTAATTATTATTATTATTATGTGACGCCTCCAAGGAGTCCAAAGACTCATCGAGGGATGACCTTGCTTCTTTCAAATTCTTTCATCCACTCTACCGCTGCAAGATGTTTTTTTTAAGTTTTTTGATAGTTAACTGCCTCATAATTTCACATCAATTCCTTGATACTTCTACATGCCTATTCATCCTCCAAGCGAGGACTATATGGTTACTCTTTTATCAACTGGGAGAAAGTATGATATTTCAGTCACAATTAGAACCTCTGACGATATACAGCCAAAACTCTTGATCCAAGTGTTCCCTCTACTGCATACTGCCTAAGACAGTTGTCCCTCAAGATATCCAAAACAGCTATCTTAGTACTGTATGCCGCTTCCTCTGCCAAGTTTATATTTTTTTAGTTGAAGTTCCCCATGATAATTACTTACTTTCCACTTGCCAAGCTAATTTGTCTAGACATTTCTTTCTCATCACCACCTGATAATAATACTAACTAAATCCCTTGTCTTATTAACATCTATACCTATTTCACACCATATACTCTCAACACCACTAGTGTTATCTCCACTGTGATTCTTCGCCTGAGAGGGCACAATTCATTTCTTATCACGAGTAACACTCCATCATCAATGCTTAGCTTTCCTATATTGCCGAAATATGCTATACACTTTGATTTCTATCCCTGGTAGAACATCCTCCTCAGTTAACCAAGTTTCACTGATACAAACAATCTTTGGAGAGACTCAGTCAATCATTGCCTTTCCCTTTATTCCTAAATGCTCCAAGCATTTGTATACAAAAACAAACAAACAAAACAAAAAACCAGTGCATTATTCTTATGACAATTATAACTTCCTTCTTACTCCACCTTACTCTGCAATATAGTGTACAATCTCTCAAGCTACTATTCCACCCATGAGGTCATCCCTTCTATGCTGCACCCATGCAATTGTAATTTCCCTGCCCCAATACACTAACTTGCACAAGAGGTGACAGTCTCTCCAAATGCTTGCATTCTTCTGGTAATACATCTCTTGTATAGTTTTCTTTTATCCTCATATGTACTCAAATGCAGCCACATATTCATTCCAGACCTCTCTTACACATTTTTGCTATCATCTTATTCATTATCTCTACTTTTCTCCTCCACTTTGCATTATCATCTTGAATAAATTTTTTGGAAATTTATTTTGCACTTGAGACAACACCTACCCACTTTCTTATAGTATATTTCTGCTGCACCATCCAGAACATCAATCTCAAATTTCTTGCTCCACAATTCATGCTACCTCTCAAATCATTTGTACCAACCATTACTATTATCACCTCTATATTTTCACCCTGCTTTATTGCCATTGCCACACTCTTTATTGTTCCACCTGGGAAGTACTCCTCTGGCCTGATCTGCGCAACGTGAATCATAAAATTTCCATACATGATACTCGATACAGATTAACTGATTCTTCTCTCCCATTCTTTCTCTCATCTTGCATTAACCATGCTCTGTAGTCTTCTAATCTTCATTCACCCTCCTTTATGCTTTCCATCTCCTCTCTCAGCAGTTCTATTTCTCTCTCCACACATCCTACTTTTAACTGATTTCGCACACAAATAATCATGCCATCACATAAACCATCAACCTCTGCTACAAGGTCAAATCCATATGTACATATGGATTTGTACATCCTTCACATTCTCTTCTTCCTTCATGTCATCCACAAACTGTTACTCATTCAGTTACAAAACACTACCCCTTCACTGCTACTGAATCCTGAGATGCAAATATTTAGGTCTCCCAGTACTTCCAACTACTAACATTTCATACACATGTATATACATTCCCACTCCTCACCCTGCAACATTTTAAAACCTCAGGCTCAGAACATGCCACGTGTAGCAAGCTACAGAATCCTCGACTATACTATGCATAATGTAAGTAATCTTTAAATAGTGGCAGGCTTGGTGACAATGCGTTAAATCTGAGTGGTCACATGATGAATACAATCACAACTGTATACGATATAAAGATAATAAATTCATAACAAAAAAACACACCAATCATAAAAAATAACACCATTTTAGTCTCACAAACTTAAAAACCACTACTAGTAAAAAATAAACACAAGAAAATCCTTTTTTTTTACTACTAATACTTATCTTTTTTCAACAGCTCATGTGGCAACTACTTACAGTACATAATGATACAAATGGGGAGATACAGAACTGGTGAAATGGATAAAGGGATAGTTGATGAATAGACATCAGAGGGTAGCATACAGCAAGGAATAGGCTGTGGCATACTTGTGAGCACCAGTATGCCACATGGTTCTGTGCATGGATAAATGACATTTACTTGAATGATACTGGGGATGACATAAAAAATGGATACACAGTTGTCTGGCAATGATTCTAAACTGAGGAGAGCAATAGTAAACAAAAGTGATGTAAAGATCCTTAAGGATGATGGAAGTTTTTTCACTTGGCTATACTACCAATTATATATTTGGTTTAATCTTTTATCCAAGTGTAAGCAAACAAAGTTTGCACCTGAAGAATTTTTAGGACTGGGGCAACTCATGGCAAAGGTGGTATAACTTCTCATCACTTGCCTTAGTATCCCATAATACAAAGCACATCTCCTTGCACACATGTATAATGCTCTCCATTAAGGGAAGGGTTGCTACCCAGACCGGTTTCGACCTTTATTGAGGTCCCTTTCCTTAATGCAGAGCATTATATAGGGTGTCCCAAAATTCACACAAGAAGTAATTTTGATAGAAAACACAGGTTTTTAATTAAAAATTATAATTTCTTATTGATTCATAAAGTATACAGCATAGGATTATGCATGGAATAGCATATCGAGTAAATGGCCTCCATGGCTTTGCTGGCACATACGCACTCTTTTGTTGAAATTTTCCATGACTGTTTTGCATAAATGTGGCTGAATTTCGTTGATACAGCGCTCAATTTCTTCCTTCAAGGCATGGGTGGTCGTGGGCTTGTTGGCATAAACCTTAGACTTCAAAAAACCCCAAAGAAAAAAGTCCAGCGGCCAATTCTGATCACCAAAATGGAAAATGACACGACCAGGAAATGACTCATGCAGTAATTGAATTGTTTCTTGGGCTGCATGGCATGTGGCACCATCTTGTTGAAACCACATGTCGTCCACATCCATATCTTGCAATTTAGGCACAAAAAACTGGATTATCATGTCGCGATAGCGAGCACCATAAACTGTTATTGCCTTACCAGCCGCATTTTCGAAGAAGAATGGACCGATGATGCCTCCAGCCCAAAATCCGCACCAAACAGTGACACGTTGTGGATGCATTTGTTTATCAACAATCACTAGTGGATTTTCTGAACCCCAAATGCGACAATTTTGTCGATTAACGAAGCCATCAAGATGAAAATGAGCCTCATCGCTGAAGATGATTTTGTTTGAAAAATAAGCATCCACTTTAAAATATTGCTCAACAATGAAAATGCATTGTTCTTTCGTGTAGCGCTCCATTTTTAATAACCCTGAACTGTCAGCTGTCACGCTGTCTTTTTTTTCTCATTGGCAACACTTTACCGCACAAATGGCGCTAAATTTAAATCTTGCATGAATTTTGGGACACCCTGTACATGTCTGCAAGGAGATGTGCTTTGCATTATGGGATACTAAGGCAAGTGATGAGATGTTATACCACCTTTGCCACGAGTTGTCCCAGTCCTGAAAATACTTCAGGTGCAAACTTTGTTTGCTTACACTTGGATAAAGGATTAAACCAAATATATAATCCTGCAGGATAATTAAAATAGACTGACAGTGGGAGCAAGAATAATGGATACTAGTTCAATGCTGTCAAGCATAAGAGTATGAATTCTTGTCTGGGAAAATTGCAATCTGTGTGTTAGATTAATGGGACTGCACCAAAAGAAACTGATGAGGTGGAGGATCTGAGAATGATACTATACAAGGAGGTCAAGTTCATGAGAAAACAAAAATGAGCAGAATAACACAAAGTATCACTTGGATATCGAAAAAAAAATACCAACAAGTAAAGATAAAGAAGGTGTTGTCTCTGTTATTTATAAGATCTGATATGTATGTACACCTGAGAAGATTCAGAAGTGGGTGTCTAAGATGGAAATAGGTGTGTACATTCGTGGATTACAAAATTTGCTTACTAAGTGGCAAAGAGAGCATGATTAGAAACATTGGAGAGGGCAAGGAGTCATCCCTTATTTTCCCTATTGAAAATGACTGTGATTAGCAAGCAGCATGTAAGAACTTGTTTTGGCTTAGAGAGTGATGGAGTGGAAATGTACTACTAGATGGAAAATGCTAAATGAGAATTTATTGTCAGGGAATGAATTCAAATAAAAAAAAATCAGTATGGAGGTGTCTTCATGATGTTAATGCTGATTATAAATATGCACAACTTTTCAACAACAAAACATGTTATTTAAGATCAACTTCTTTATTATTATTTAAAAAAAAAATAAACAATCTGAAAACTTAGCATACAGTATAAACATAATTATGAGCTGTCTGTTAACTTTTAGAAAATAAAATTATCTTGAAAATCATACATTATTATACATAATTGCTTTCATTATAAATCTACCTATTTATATAATATTCATCCAAGCTTGATCTGCTTCCTCAGTCTTAAGTAAAAGGCTGGTTATAATCCACTAATTTAATCCCTACCCACGGGCCTATGAGTTGTGGAAATACCTTCTGAATATGAATGCTGTGGCAAACAAAACGGCCTTTTGCAACTGCCCGGTGTTAAATCCATCTAATTCAAGTGTTTCAAGATGTTTTTCAAGGTTTTGGGGATGGTGCCTAAAGCAATTATTATGGGAACAACTTTTGTTTTCTTTTGCCAAATTCATTAAACTTTGACTTGCAACTAGTGATACTTTGTCATTTTTTCACTTTCTTTTTCATCAATTTGGCTATCTCCTGGTACTGATATTTCAATAAATTGAACACCCGTGTTTTCAATTTTTTCAACCACTGTTATATCAGGTGTATTACATTCCAGGCTTTTGTCAATCTGGATTTTGAAATACCAGAGTATTTTAACTTTTTCATTCTCAATCACTTTTTAGTCAACTTTCTGCTTCCAATAGTCTTTAGATACTTTAAACCCATCCTTTTTACATAAATGTGAATTATCTTAGCTACATGACAGTCACTTTTATGGCTCAATTTGTGTGATTTTGCTGCACCCACTAATAATGTGGTCTACTGTTTCTTCCTTCTCTTTGCATTTCATATATTTTTGAAAAAAAAATACAGGACACTTTCGGTTTGAATAAACCAACAAAATTTTTTTGCTTTTCTTATTTACGAACAACAGCAAAGGGAAAAGAATTTAATTAATTATAGCAATCTTAAAATTGAACTTTAAACAATATTAAATCATTGATCTTTGCCTGTGATATACTTCTCAGATGACTGTATTTTCTCAAGTAAAGAATGATTATGAAATTCCACACAGTCCTTATTGAAAAACACTTTAACAATGAGAATAGCTTTCACAGTTTCTACACATAACCTATTCTTTTCATTTGTCCATAAGGAGTTCATCCAGGAAAACAGTCTTTCAATACTAGCATTTGTGCCAGGAATGCAGCAGAAGAACTCAACAATCTTCTTCAAATTTATTAATTCATTTACTCCAACACTGTTGAATAATTCATACCAAATTTCTCCTGTAGATTTTACTTTAATTTCTTCTTTCTTCTCTGTAATTGACTTTTTCAAGATCATCACCTCATCAAACAGTTCAGTTTCATTGATTTTTGTGTTTGGGCAGACCTCTTCAATAGTTGTTACACTTTTCTGCATACTTTTCCAACTGAGACTTTCAAAAGTAAGAGTGTCAGAGGACTACAATAATTCTTCTCAGTGATGAGTCCATCTTCAATTAATGCTTTCAGTAAGGACTGTTCTTTCCTTGTTGCAAAATCATTATCTCGTCTCTGCTGAAGTTTCTCTAAGAGGCTTTCAATAATGGATTTTGCTTCAGCAAGAGTGACTTTCTCACCTTTAACTGCACAAATTGTTGCATGAAACATTTCAGATTGGCATTCTAGAAATGTGGCTATTAGCTCTGAAACTGGATTACTAAAGACATTTTTAGAAGCAATGGTGGTTTATCAAGTGAAAGCACATATGATTTGAGAACTTTGTACATCTCATTCATCCTTTTGAGAGCAGGGTACAGAGACAACCATTGCGTTTTTGAATGCCCTAATATTCAGTATTTAATAACTCAGTATTTAAAAAGTCACAAAAATCTTTGAGTGTATGCACTCTAACAGTATAGATATAAAAATGCTGATATGATTTTTCAATGACAGCTTGAAATTATTTTTCAAGCTGTCATTGAAAAATAATTTATTATTCCATGGGCAATGTATCAGCTGCACATTGTATAGTATTATTTATGATATGGGATGAACAACCAACTCCTATCAAATGCACGATTCAATTTTGATTTTTTGAGTGCCTGGGGGAAAGAAATTTGTCAATTTTCTTTGGAGAGAAACCATTATTAATAAAATTTTTTTTAAGAAAAAGGAGTTCATTTTCAATTTCTGTTTCTTCTGTAAGTAATGATTTGACTCGGTGAGCTAAGGTGGAAATAATACCACATTTTTGTGGGGGATAGTGATGGGAGGAAGCATGAAGGTATCTATCAGTATGAGTAGGCTTTCTAAAAATTCAGATTTTAATGCTCTCAGCACATCTGGTAAGTTTGAGGTCTAAAAAGGGAAGGCAGTCATCTGATTCCAGTTCGAAGGTGAAAGAGATTTTTTCATGGCACTTGTTTAGGTGGTCTAAAAATAAATAGAGGTTATTGACACCGTCTTCCCAGATGAGGAAAATATCATCAATATAGTGGTACCAGACTTTTGGTTTAAAGTGAAAGGAGTTAATAGCTTTTTCTTCAAAATTGTTGAGAAATATATCCGCGAGAATCGGAGAGAGAGTGGGCTGCCCATAGCCAGACCTGAGTTTTGTGAGTAGATCTTATTATCATATTTGAAGTATCCTGACTTTATGCAATGGGAGAGAAGAGCAAAGAGTTTTTTTGATAATTTTTCTTGAGAAGATCGAGGACTTCTTGAGCAGGAACATTTGTAAAGAGAGAAACAATATCAAAATTGGCCATTAAATCTGTTTTTTTAAGTTTGATGTCCTTGATTTTAGAAACAAAATCTGCAGAGTTTTTAATATGTGAAGAGGAAATTCCAGAAAGATTTCTTAGAAAACTTGCGAGATATTTGGAGAGATTATAAGTAGGAGAGTGTATGCCCTCAACTATAGGTCTGAGTGGGCAGTTTGTTTTGTGAATCTTGGGGAGACCATACAGTCGAGGTATCAAGGGATGAAGTGACCTAAGAGAAAGCCGAATGTTTCTTTGTAACTCTAAGGTGGTTTTTAATAAATTATTAGTTCTATTGTGTAGTTCCATCGTAGGGTCACTAGCAATTTCTGAGTAAGTATCACTATTTAAAAGTTCCAAGATTTTATTATGGTAATCAGACTTGTCTAAGATGACAGCTGCATTCCCTTTATCCGCCGGAAGGATAACTATGTTACTATTATCTTTCAAGGAATTGATAGCTGTCCTTTCAGAGTAAGAAATGTTGTCAGGTGGAGGTCTAGCTTTATTTATAGAGAAAATTGCTTCCATACGGAGGAGGTTAGCTTCTTTGTTTGGTAATAAAGAAGGTGCCTTTTCTATCTTTGTTAAGAGGTGTTCTCTAGGGATGGATGTAGGAGCAGTGACAAAGTTGAGACCTTTAGCAAGTACGCTTTCTTCTGCCAAAGATAATTGATGGGAAGACTTATTGATGATAACTTTTTTTAGATAGGTAGAGTCAAAATGAGAAGTTTTACTATCCTGATTATATTTAAGAGAATCATATTTTCTAATGAGTTTGATTTTATTTAAATTCTGTATTTTAGAAGCTTTAAGAGTGCTAATTTCTTTTAAATAGTTCCAAGATGAACTGTCAAGAGAATGAGAAAAACGTGTTTCGTGATAGGTCTTCTTAGAAAAATAAGCAGCAAGACAACGTTTGGTATCACAAATGCGTTCCGATAAACGATCTAGTTTTGCTCTCCTGTAAATTCTTTCAGCTCTAGCGGTTTTAATCGATGCTTTAAAATTAAAGAAGCATGGAATAATAGAATTGCCCTTACATCTTTTTAGAAATACAAGTCTGTTGATGTATAATCCAATCGCTCTGAGATTCTTCTGATACTCTTTGACCAGTGAATTTAATTCCTTGTCATCAGGAAGGTTGATATTGTGAGAATTCATTTATACTCGGTTGGAATATTTTGGAAAAGCTTTAATGACTGAAAACCGAGAGATAAAAAGATGACAAGATATATTTAAAAAGATACTTTAATTTTTTGAGGATTTAGAGAAAGCAACTGACACAATGAAAAAGGAAAAGTTCGTTGGTCCTTGTTGGGGATCTAAATAGCAGAGTAGGAAATGATTGTCAGACATACAAAAATATTTTGGGAAAAATTGGAGAAAAGAGCAAAACTAATAATAATGGCAAATATCTGTTGGATTTCTGCTCTGGACATGGACTGGTTATTACTAACACCATGTTCCTACATAAAAATGAGCACAAATTCACATGGGGAGAAGAGGCAAGGAATAAGAAAAGTCTCGTTGACTATGTCATTGTTAACAGTGATGTTTTCTCCCTGGTGCAGGACACCAGAGTATACAGAGGATTTGAAATTGGAAGTGATCAGTATCTAGTCTTGTGCAGGATAAAATTGAATTTCATATTGAAAAGAATAACATGTAAGAAAGTTTTAAAGCGAATAAAAGTTGAGCAGCTCTCAGATGTGAACTGTAGACTAAAATACACAAAGATTATTTGTGTATTTTAGATTATTTGTGTACAGTTTGTTAATGTGTGAAATGAGTTTGAGGGACG